>NC_138577.1:44595812-44818312 GCF_964289735.1 Phaethon aethereus | reverse complement strand
AATGAGGTCTTTGGAGATTTAGGTGGATATTATTTCCCTAGGCGTTCCCAGTGTAATGAAGAATTCAGGAACCATTAGCAATAGACCCTTGAAAGAATATAAACATAAAATGATTTTTTTGTTTGTTTGTTTTCTATGAATGAACTACAAATAAAAAGTATTTGGTGATTTTTATTTTAGATTAATAAAACAATAGAGAGCAACCAGCAAGAGTCCACGAGGCTGCTTGCTGCAAGAGGTTGTGCCTGCTCTGAGATCCAAGTGGCTGATGCTTCTGCTTACATAGATCTTAGAATCATATCCTGAAAACAAAGATAAGCCAATTTTACATCAATGTTCTTTTATTAATGTGTAATATTTTACTCATAAGCCGAGAGTTTCTGACATGTGGACAGCAACAAATAAATTCACTATGATTACTACAGATAAAGAGGTACAAGAAAATCAAAATAATAGCATGCTTCAAATATTTTTCCCAAGAGAAAAGCATCTGTAGAGAAAAAACTTCTGATGGTTTGAATTCTGTAGCTTTTGCCACATTAACATTTGTTTTCTGCTTTGCCTTGTTTTTTTGAGAACAGTTATGGAATATTTAAGCATGGGATGCACTCGAGTCCTTCTTTTCTTTTTCATTCTTGTTTTTTGTTTCCAAGTGGAAATACTATTTTCATCTCTTCCTATTTAGTTAGCTTTCCAACATTGCTTTGATGGTTTTCCCTGTGTTGTTGAGGCTGGTTTTATTTTTTTTTATTTAATTAGAATGAATCCATGTAAGAGCTAATTCATACAGATTGGAAAACTAAGCCTTAAGATGCTGCTTGCAAATATGTGAGATTTTATTCTAGGCATCCATGATTATTTTAAAAAGTTTGAAGTTTGACTGGGTATTCTTGGTCTGACAATGTACCTGTAAGTAATTCATGAGAGTCTGAGGTATCTAAATCTGGATGTACCAAGTAAAACAGAACCTGTACTGATTCTGGATGTGCCCTTGTAATAACTAGTGGAATGCCAGTCATGAAATCCAGTGACCCTTGCAAGTATCTACATTTGGAGGAGGATGCTGAACATTTGGAGAGGTTCCAGAGACAAATAATTAGAACTGTAAGATACTCCTTATGGTACAAGACAGGAGTTCAATCTATTTAGCTTAATAAATAGAAGGTTAAGGAATGATTTTTTCTTTGTGTCTGAGTACATAAGAAATGATGGTTTCAGTGCTGCAAAGAATGATAATTTACAGCTTAGGATATAGGGCTTGGACTCAACAGAGCTGAATTTCATTTTTTCCATGAATATCTTCCTAGGTCTTGGGCAAATTAATTAAGATGTGCATAACCCAGGTTTTGCATCACTTATGTAAATTTCAGTTCACTAAAGAGTAATGCTGGTTCTTTCTCAAGGAAAGAACCTTCAACTGTTCTCTTGATTCTCTCAGGCTCCCTAACAAATCCTGGAAATCAAGTTATTCAATTATTTCAGTGGTTAACTATCCCACAGTCCTGGTATACCTGTGAAAATAATGAAAAGCCTGCTTACCCTTACATGCCACACTATCTCTTTCTTCTACTGGGCACTTGGAAAGCACCAGGTAATACTGTTCTCTGTAACACTTGGTCATTTATGAGGCTATAAGAATGTGGAGGAGATTAAAGCTTCATGTAGAGATTACATAGGGTCTGCAGGGATGCTGTCATACGTATGTGCTGCATTAGATTTATTTTTTTAACTCACATAAAAGTCTTTGAATAAAATATTACTCCTGTGATTGTATACACTGTTGGAATTAAACCAAGAAATCCACACTGTTTCTTATTAATTTCTCTCTATTCAGTGCTTTCCAATTCTAATTTTTCAAAGCTTAAGAAAGAGAATCATATTTTTCTGCAACTAACAACACTGAGATAACTGATCCTCTTGTTTACTATCTTCTTCATATCCAGATTTTGTCATCCTTTAAATGAACGGTGTTTCGGAAAGATTAATCCTTCCACTACCTTCTTTTTTGTCCAGCACAATGGGACATGACCGTGACAACACTAAATTAGAGAGTTGTGCTTTGCCAAAATTAAAAATAACTGTGAATGCTATTGCTTAGTGCATCAGATTAATTGATTATAGTGCCAAATGGTTATTTTTAACTCACCTTCCCAATTGTCTTATTTTTAGTCTGTAAAATAGCAGAGCTTTCTTTATTGGGACAGACTTTCTCATCCAACTCTTCTTTGTATGTTTAATTACATGCCTTTAAAATGCCAAAACTGTCAGAAGTAATAAGTCTGGAATCATGTTACCATATGCCTTTTGCAGACCTGTGTGGAAAAGTGTATTTCTTCCCCCAAGAAGACCACACATGCATCTTTCCTGTGTCAGCTCATTGATGCAAACAGACTGTGACAAATCCTCTGTAATTACGGAAACTGGATATACAAATATACTTCTCTTCTGTGTGTGTTTTGTTTCTTTGTTTGTTCTTCCTCCATCTCCAGCTATGAAAAAAACCAGGAACTCTTCACGTATGTATTCTGTTCAGTTCTTGGGCTGTCCTGAACTGCATACGTATCTGGAAGTAGACCGCAGTTCTGGCATTAATAACAAGGATTTTACCTCCAAAAGAGAGGCAAGCAAAGCAGAAAACCCATGTCAGAGTAGAACTGCTTATCCAGTCTGTATCTGCTTTTTCTGTCTGTATGATAAACAAGGAATAACATTTGGAAAGAAACTGTTAAATGGTTCAGAGGAAGGACTGTACTAATGACCTGCAGGATGTACACTGGAATGGCAGCACAAACTTTTTATCGTCCCCTTCTTTGACCTTCCTGCTTTCTGATACTATGAGTAGAAAACAAATGGCCTAATGTGGGAATAAACCAGGGTTGTTTGGCTAATATTCAACAATCATCTAGTTAAGAGCTAGGGCAGTGAGTTGGCTCCTACCTTAAATTATATTCCTTATGGGTTGCTAGCTTGGAGTTATGGATGTGTGACAAAGTTTCATATTTTTCTAAGTGCTTTTGGCCTCATTTCCAGTCTAGTAAGCCCCCTGACATTTTCTGTGCAATTCGTTCTCACACGAAATGTTGTTTTGTTTGGTGTTGCTAGTGGTGGATGAAAATGGTGTGAAAAAAAACCAACCGAAAAACCTAAAAATCATTCAAATAGACTGGACAAGAGAGGATTAGAAATGACGAGCTGGCTGAAATTTAATTGGCAGGATTGGTCAATGTAAGTAAACTTGCCAAGAGGTAGTCTTCTGTTAGATCAGCTGTTTCCTCCTAACTAAACATATCTTGGATATTTATAGACATAAATGAATTATTATTCTTTACCATCTCCAAAACTTGTCATTTCTGGTATTTAAATGTCAGTCATGAGTGAAAATAAGGAAAACTTTAATGTACTCTCCTGACATCAGATGGAAAAATGTGAAGGGAAAACATTTTCTGTTTTGCTTTTCCAATGGAAAATAAAGTTTGAAAACTGTCCTTCCTAACTTATGTTAAAAAAAAAGAACAAAACCAAAAACCTTCACAGAGACATATTTCATGTTGTTAAATGTTAATAAGGTATTATGCATTGCTAAATTCAGCTGCATAAAAATATGTTGTGTCAGTACAGAAAAATCTGTAGTGGAGGAAGTTGCTTCCTTCACTTGGCCTAATGGAAAATGTACCTAAGAACTACTTATTTGCAGAAGAAAGTTTGTAGTCTTGTTCTCTTTACAGTCTGCAGGTTAAATACTTTATGCAAACAGTTATTTTCACTGTACTCATTCTTGCGGAACATTTGGACCATTTAAATCATTTGCTTTTTGTCCAGATCCAGCTTCTAGTCTTTCATGAGCAGAGGCCCAATAAAACAAGGAAGAATGTTGCCAATGAATTTGATTGTTGCCAAATTAATTTCATATGCTGAACCATACTGGTTATACTGTATTATAATACACTGATTATTCTTTATATTGCTATGTTGAAAACTGTTAGAAATTATCATAGAATGATAAAATCATAGAATTTTGGGGTTGGAAGGAACCTTCTAACGTCATCTAGTCCAACATCCTTGCAATGAACGGGACATCTTTAACTCAGTCACGTTGCTCAGAGCCACATTCAATCTAACATGGAATCACAGAATCACAGAATCATTAGAGTTGGAAAAGACGTTTGAGATCATCAAGTCCAACTGTTAACCCAATGCCACCATACCCCCTAAACCATGTCCCGAAGCGTCACATCCACACGTTTTTTGAACACTTCCAGAGGTGGTGACTCCAGAATCTCCCTGGGCAGCCTCTTCCAATTCTTGACCTCTCTGTCCATAAAGACATTTCTCCTAATATCCAGTCTGAACCTTCCCTCTGCAGCTTGAGGCCATTTCCTCTCATCTTATCACTAGTTACTTGGGAGAAGAGACCAACACCCACCTCACTACAAACCCCCTTTCAGGTAGCTGTAGAGAGCGATAGGATCTCCCCTCAGTCTCCTCTTCTCCAGACTGAACAACCTCAGTTCCCTCAGCCGCCCCTCATTAGGCTTGTGCTCCAGACCCCTCACCAGCTTCGTTGCCCTTCTTTGGACACGCTCGAGCACCTCAGCGAACTTCTTGTAGTGAGGGCCCAAAACTAAACACAGGATTCGCAGTGCGGCCTCACCAGTGCTGAGTACAGGGGCACGATCACTTCCCTACTCCTGCTGGCCACACTGTTTCTGATACAGGCCAGGATGCTGTTGACCTTCTTGGCCACATGGGCACACTACCAGCTCATGTTCAGCTGGCTATCAACCAGCACCTCCATGTCCTTTTCCACCAGGCACCTTTCTGGTCACTCTTCCCCCAGCCTGTATCATTGCATGGGGTTGTTGTGACCAAATTGCAGGACCCAGCACTTGACCTTATTAAATCTCCTATAGTTGACTTCAGCCCACCGATCCAACCTGTCCAGATCCTTCTGCAGAAACTTCCTGCCCTCCAGCAGATCAACACTCCTGCCCAACTTGGTGTCATCTGCAAACTTAGTGAGGGAGCACTTGATCCCCTTATCCAGGTCATCAATAAAGATATTGAACAAGACCGGCCCCAGAACCGAGCCCTGGGGAACACCACTTGTGACCGGCCGCCAGCTGGATTTAACGCCATTCACCACAACTCTCTGGGCTCGGCCATCCAGCCAGTTCTTTATCCAGAGAAGAGTAAACCTGTCTAAGCCACGAGCCACCAGTTTCTCCAGGAGAATGCTGTGGGAGAGTGTCAGAGGCTTTACTAAAGTCCAGGTAGACAACGTCCACAGGCTTCCGCTCATCCACTAGGCGGGTCACCTGATCATAGAAGGAGATCAGGTTGGTTAAGCAGGACCTGCATTTCATGAACCCATGCTGGCTGGGCCTGATCCTTTGGTTGTCCTGCACATGCCCTGTGAGCACCCTTAAGATGAACTGCTCCATGATCTTCCCCAGCATGGAGGCCAGGCTGACAGGCCTGTAGTTCCCAGGATCCTCCTTCCGGCCTTTCTTGTAGATGGGAGTCACATTGGCAAACCTCCAGTTGTCTGGGACCTCCCCTGTTAACCATGACTGCTGATAAATGATGGAGAGTGGCTTGGCAAACTCTTCCACCAGCTCTCTCAGTACTCTTGGGTGAATCCCATCAGGCCCCATAGCCTTGTGGGTGTCCAAGTGACTTAACAGGTCCTTAACTGTTTCGTGCTGTATTATGAGGAGTTTATTCTCCTCTCCATCCCCATCTTCCAGCTCAGGGGGCTGAATACCCTGCAGATACCTCGTCTGGCTATTAAAGAGTGAGGCAAAGAAGGCATTAAGTACCTCAACCTTGTCCTCATCTTTTGTGACAATGTTCCTCCCCGCATCCAATAAGGGATGGAGATTCTCCTTGGCTCTCTTTTTGTTGTTAATATATTTCTAAAAAACATTTTGTTTTATCCCTTATGATCGTGGACAGATTGAATTCTAGCTGGGCTTTTGCCTTTATAATTTTGTCCCTGCTTGACCTTACAAGATACTTGTACTCTTCGTGAGTTGCCTTCCCCTTCTTCAGAGGTGATAAACTCTCCTCTTTTGCCTGAGTATCAGCAAAGTCTCCCTGTTCAGCTAGGCTGGTCGTCTTCCCACTAGCTTGTCTTACAGCACATGGGGACCACCTGCTCCTGCGCATTTAAGATTTCCTTCTTGAGGACTGTCCAGCCTTCCTGGACCCTTTTGTCCTTCAGGATGGTCTCCCAAGGGACTTTCTCAACCAGTGTCATGAACAGGCGAAAGTCTGCCCTCCAGAAGTCCATGGTAGCAGTTTTGCTGAATGTTTCCAGGGATGATGTCCCTGCTTATTGCAGGGGTTTCAGACTAAATGACCTTTAAAGGTCCTTCCAACCCAAACATTCTATGATTCTATGATCTTGTGGGGCATCTACCACCTCTCCAGAAAACCTGTGCCAGTGCCTCACCACCCTCATTTTGAAAAATTTCTTCCTCATATCTTGTCTAAATCTACTTTCTTTCAGTTTAAAGCCATTGCCACTTAGCCTATCACAACAGGCCCTGCTAAAAAGTCTATCCCCATTTTTCTTAGAAGCCCCGCTTAAGTACTGGAAAGCTGCAGTAAGGTCTGCCCAGAGCCTTCTCTTTTCCAGGATAAACAATGCTAACTCTCTCAGCCTGTCCTCAGAGGAAGTGTGTTCCAGCCGTCTGATCATTTTTGGTGACCCTCCTCTGGACCTGCTCCAACAGGTCCATGTCTTTCCTGTCCTGAAGGCTCCAGCGATGGATGCAGGACTCCAGGTGGGGTCTCACCAGAGCACAGCAGAGGGGCAGAATCACCTCCCTCGACCTGCTGGCCATGCTTCTGCTGCAGCCCAGGATAGGGTTGGCCGCCTGGGTTGTGAGGGCACGTTGCCAGCTCGTATCCAGCTTCTTATCCACCAGAACCCCCTAAATTCTTCTTGGCAGGGCTTCTGTCAACTACTGGTCAATTTATTGAGAGTTCAGTCTCCTTAATGTTTCAAATAAAGATATAATTGGTTACAACTGATTGGTTACAATTAAATTGGGGGACAGGATGTTCCTTCTGTTGTAGTGTTCATTAGCACATGTTACTACAGTAAATATGTCAACCTACAAATCATTCATAAGAATTATTCCTGTTGTTCTTTATCATTCTTCCCTACCCACCCCAAAGTATACTAATTTCTTTCTTTGAAGGACCCACTTAAGAGTCTTCGGGTTATTCCCTGCTAACTTAATGAATTTTGTTTTCTTGTCATGGTGCTGATTTTAAAGTTGCACTCCATTTCTGTACAGGAGATAGAGGCACACTAGTGAAAACACTTCCCTTCCTCTAGTGCTTTATATTGCCTAGAATCAGAACACCATCTACCAATAAAATATATATTATGAAATGCAAAGCTTTAATATATGAAGGTATGTAAACAATAGTGCAGCTTTCTGTCTTAGATGCTTTAGGGCCTTGCATGTGAGTTACGAGTATATTATCCTCAGTTAAAGGACAGTTTCCAGGTATTTAAAGACTTCTCAGAGAAATAATCCTAGCCGTTAATCCTCAAAAATGTTGAAATTGCATCCTGAACATGGAGTTGTGTCTGAGACTTCTTCCTGGGTGCTGGTCATTTGTAATGTGTTTTTAATGGGTTTTACAAAATGTATAAAAGTCTACACTGAACTTTGCAAGAGGGAGGGAGAGATGAAAATGGAATACTAAACCAAACGTTTATCCTGCCACTGTTACTATATCTCCCTTTTATAATGAACTGAACTTGCTTAAGTTTAGGATAATGAATGACCATACAAGCCAACAGAGGTCAAACGGAAAAAAACCTGAATCAGATACTCCAGTCAATAACGTATTGCCTGTAAGGTATTCCTTTGCGTATCTTAGAGCAGATTCTCTTTCTTCTTTTGATTTATTCTCAGCATCATATCTGTGCACAATGTTTCTCCATCAACAGAGAGAACAGTGGCCCAGACTGCACCTCTATTGATTACTGTCCTCCTAGCCTCGGGAGAACCACTTGTCACCTTGTACAGTCTATGATGTTTACTGCTGCAGAGGAAAAAAATCTTAGCTGTTGCAAAACAGTTTCCATTGATTTAAGGCTATAGCATTCTAGCGGCTCACTGTTAAATGAACTGTGGGGCTTTTCCCTTTGCATTTTCAGGATGTGCTCCCAAATTATTGGTATACAGTACAGACCCCTTCCCTTAACCATTTCTGGTTTTGACAGCTTTGCCAGTGACATTACCAGAGAAGAAGACTTGTCCTACGGCTGGAACAGCACTGCCCTTTCTGCCCAATGAAGGCTATGGTCCTTCTTGAAGCGAATAGAGTTTTGGATGCTGTCAGCAAAAAAGGCGGTGTTTGCTTGTTTGTCCAAGTGCTGTTAAGTCCACCACTGTTGAGTCCTACTGTTCTCTACAAAGACTGAAATTTAAAAAGAGACAAGAAGCAACAGTTTGCCCCCACCCCCACCCTGAAAACTCAACAGTAAAATATATACACCCCTTTTTCCTTTAAAAGTACAGTTCTGTGTTGGCAAACAAACAATTCTTCTCCCTCTTCATGTCTCTCTAACAGAAAGAAACATTACATCTTTGAGTAGATAACAAGAGGTACCATTAAAATACAGAAAATTGAAAACCTAGACTGCAATAAAATTGCAGACACATGGGAATTAGTAATAGCTTCTCCATGTTTTAGTAGAATACTTCCTTTTTATTCACCCAGCAAACAGTGTTCACAAACAACAGCGTAGAACAAAAGCTGTGATTTATATATATGGACAGGTATACATGCACCCCTGACCTCCTGCTGCCTTCCTCGCCCTCAGCACCAGAAGCAATTTATGGAGACCAGTCTAAATAAACATTAAAGAGTCAAGGCCACAAACTGACAGCAAGGAAAATCAATGGCTCCAGAAACCAGCTAGTAGGATCAATAAAAGAGATTAGGCATCACAAGCTAGTGTGGGGCACTTACGGGTAAATGTGGCTTACACTTCATCTGACAGGGCACTCTCAGCATCAGAATAAAAACTGTCATAGAAACAGAAGCACACTGAGTAGCCAGTGGAAGATGCTTCTAGGCTGCAAACACTAAATGCTGACCTCTGAATGAAAGGGATTTATATTGAGGCCACAGGGAATTTCCAATTGCTTTTCCAGAGTCATCTCACACACCTGTGCCTATGCCCATAGGAATTGTTTCAAATATAGGTTTGGAGAACTCTGTTTTTTCTTTGTTTGTTTTGCTTTCCTGGATAGTTTTTCAAATCCTTTCCTTACAACCCCTCACTGAGTTACAGCCCGCTCTGCAACCTGTGCTGTTACAGGTTACACCGGGTTAGGAAGCTTCAGCTGAAATCAGTTCAATGCTTTCAGTTTCTACAGCTCTGTCTTGGGAGCCTGAAATCTCATGCCCATAGCATGGGCAGATCCAGACACAGCAGTGGCACCTTTCACCTCAGCCCACTTTCTGTGTGAGCCGTTTCAGGTGCATAGCTGGACCTAGATGAATGCAGAGCCATCCTTCTCATCATCAAGCCAGAGCATGGCTGCTTTTTCACACTGTAGGGCACTGCCTCTTATCAGATCATAAATGTTTATTTTTCATTATCTGTGATCATCCCTTCACCAGCATGAATCTAAAGCTGATTGATAGAGCAGCCTATGTTCTATTATTCTATAAAGACAGTATTTAATATTGATCTCAAGGCTCCCAGCTCATGCCAGCTTTTGTCTGACTTTCCAGCTATTTTCCTTCCTTCCTTCCTTCCTTCCTTCCTTCCTTCCTTCCTTCCTTCCTTCCTTCCTTCCTTCCTTCCTTCCTTCCTTCCTTCCTTCCTTCCTTCCTTCCTTCCTTCCTTCCTTCCTTCCTTCCTTCCTTCCTTCCTTCCTTCCTTCCTTCCTTCCTTCCTTCCTTCCTTCCTTCCTTCCTTCCTTCCTTCCTTCCTTCCTTCCTTCCCTCCACTTCTAGGCTACAAAACACCATTCTAAGAGAACAAAACAAGGTATTACAGGTCAAAAAAAAGTCTTAAGCTTCATTTAGATTCAATCATCCATCAATGTCACTCATAGGTCAATTCCTGTCAGGGACATAACAGCACTTCACAAATGAGTAGATTCTGCACTAACTTCAGTTTAAATTTGATATAAGATAGCCTCATGTGGGATGCACTGCAAGTGGCTTCTTGTGAAATAAGATATGGATGATGTTAGCAGGCGCCAAGTCAGAAAACACAGCTATTGCTCCCATGCACGTACAATATGTAGCTCATGATAGGACCACATATAAAAACCTGGGAGCTCAGTAACAAGTAGGGTGCACACATCTTTGTATTGTAGAGAGCCTGTATAATCTTTCCTACCTGTCACTTTTTCCAGTCTGCTAGGATTGCTTGCATTTTATCTGGTTTAGTTTTCACCATCCAGCTCCCAACTTATACTATACTTCAATATGCTTGACATTTGAAAGGAAATGTGTGTGCATTTCCTCTATTAAGAAGAGTGACCTGACAAACATGTCTTCACATCTCTTAGCAGCATGTCAAAAATAAGCTCACTGAGACTGCAGTGCATCCATTCTGTCATATTTAATGAAATCCCCAGTAGTCTCAATCTTCATCTTTGCCTTAGATTCCAGGAAATAAATAACTCACAAGAAAAGAGAAGGATGCACATTCTCACTATGGTTTGGTATCTCCATTGAGGTTATGTATGCCAGTCATAATGGACTTTTAGGTGCTGGATGCTGTACACACCACACAAGTGCAAACCTGTAGCTTTGGAGGAACAGAAGCCAATAGGAATTTAGGGTCTAATTACTCCGGAGGATCTGCATCATAGTTGCTGCTTCAATATGAGAGTAGTATTTAGATTTCTTGAGTCAGCTGTAAGTGAGCTGGTACAAGTATTGCTAGCAGACTTGCTATGTTAACACGGACCTCTGCACAAGTTAGCTGCTCAACCAAGTGGTTGTCCTCTCTGGTGACATTTTCAGGCCTTCTAGATTCCCTGCTGCTGTGACTGTAGGACTAATACTGTTTGAAAAAATGGTGCACACATTGACCCTATACCATACGTGACAATAAAAGTTTGAATAGTTTTATGTCACATGATGATAATTACAGGAAACAAGACTCTAAAATAAGGACTGACAAATCTTAATGAGAGGACAGGGTGACATGGTGCCATCACTGACCTACCCCAATGATAATGTTTAGGAGAGTTTAACAAAAATTTGGTTTGGTGTATGAAGTTTATGATAGGACATACAGAAATGGAAGGAAGAGAAAGAGAGAGGATGACTGAGTCAGTGGACAGTTCAGAAGTTAGGGCATTGAAGAAAGCATTTCAGAGACAGAAGAGCTATGGAAGGTGGAAATCCATGTTCCTGCAGCAGTGTAGATGAGAAACTAGCTCCAAATATGCAATTTTAAGTTATTTTTTCTATCTCTGTCTAGACCGGCATGCAAGTTTGACTGAAATTGGTGTCTATTTTAATAACATAAATTATTTAGGCAATTTGTACAGTAGTTGCATTGTTGAAAAAGGTGTAAGAATTACACAAGACATTACAAGACTTTGCAACAGGATTCAGATTCATTCAAGTAGAGAAAGCCTTTCCACCAGATGCCAGAGGACAATGTCTTTGTCTTTGTCAAAGCTCTCTTTTTGCTTTGCTACTGTGGCATCGCTGCCATCAAAGTGAGACCATGAACTACAAATTGGAGCAAAGAAGCAGAAATTAATTTACCCTTGATTTCTCCTTGTCTACCACTAAGTTTATGGTTCCATCTTAACTGTCTGGTACCTTGTCTGCTCAAATGCAACTACTTATTTAGTCTGCACTGAATGCCAAATTAATTAAAAAATAATCTCTCTGGGCTGGAGAATGATGGCACAATGAAAGGGGCAGCATGAGGTGGAAGTGAGTAATTGGGGCAGAGAGGGAAACAGATGTTTTAAGCCATATTTCCTTTAACCTAAGAAAATTAGCAACTATTGCCTAAGTTTGCTTCTCAGTGAGGTTTAGGTTGAGAAAATTAAAATGGTAGATTAAGCCCAGCTGGGAAAAAAAAAGGCTTATGAGAAAGAGACCTACCTGGAGCTGTGAAAAGCCTCATCCGCAGAACTCAGTGGCCCAGTTCATATTTATCTACTTAAAGCACTGAGGCAGAGCAGAAGGATGGCTGAGTCTTTAATATTTAGGCAAGTGCTCCAACTACTGGGCTTTTTCTTACTCAAGGGTATTGGTTTCCCTTGAATTTTCATTTAGATTTGTGAAATATGTCTTCTGGTTGAAACTGCTATGTTAACACTAATTTTTTTTTCCATTCCAGTGAGTCAGCAATTTCCTAACAAAACCTTCTCAACTTGGCTCAGATCTGTTCTGGATCCTAGAGCAGCAGGCAATTCATACTTGGCACTGGATAGCTGACCATACCACTAACCTACTGAACAGCAAACAGTTCATTCCTGACATTGGAAGTCAATCACTAACACTGATTGAGTTTTGCTCATTTTATGTAAATAGACAAATGATTCATTTGAGAAAGGAAGTTGTTCCTTATCATATGAGGCCTTCACGTTCAGAGTCAGTCCGAAGATGACCAGTGAGGCCGAGTTTAAATTTAAAATTCCAGGGAAGCATTTAATTAGGATTTTGTTTTTCTTTTAAACACTATTATCTTGCATTTTTGTGATTTTTTTAAGCCCATGTTGCTGCCAAAGAAATAGGTTTTTTTTCCTTCCTGTCAATGATTACTTACTCCTGTTGTCATGCCCTTCCCTCATCTACGTAAATACAAATACTGCTGTAGTCTTCAGGCACACTGTTTCAGATTGTTGATCCACATTAAAACTAGACTTTTTTGTTTTGCTGGGTTAGTTTTAAACTGGATCAGTTTCCCAAGTCACAGGATGATTGATGAGTATGAACAGGGTGTCCCACAGTCTGATGGTTCTCTGTGGATCCTCTATTCTTTTATTTTCAGTTTCTTCACTAATACAGAAGCCATCAGAATTGTTTGCTTTAGGGATGTTGCCATCTCTGGCAGCTGCTACGTTGATGGTCATTTGTGACTTGCTGAAATATCTGTATTTTCAAAAATATATCAAAAACTGGAAATGACCAAAACATTTAATATATCAAAAACTAAAACACAGAAAAGGTTGCAGTTATTCTGTCTGAGCAATACACAGTCCTAGTACCTTTTTTCTGCAAATACCTCTGAAGAAAGCCATAAATCAGGGTGAACTCATTAAAGAAAGTTCACTTTAATTCATATAAGTGAGAATAAAGGAGTATACTCTAAGTTTATCAAGATCCTTCAAAAAAGTGTAAAGACTGAGACTGAACTAGAAAGGCAACCCCAAGGATGTGTATTGAAAGTGATGTAAGTAGAGTTTAAAGCAGGAATTAATATGTATCAGATATCATCTAAATTTAATATCCATTTGCATTTGCACATTATTGTAAGGAGGATGAAATGGACTTGAAACATTCAATCACCTGATCACCAGAAATTCTATGGCCTTTGCTCATATGAGCAGTATCAGAGGAGGACTTTACAGTCCTGAAGTCCTAGATTCCTTGGCCTTGCTGGAACTGTGTAAGATGATCATACATAAGTTGAAGTGATAATGAGGGTATTTTTCTGTTTATGCCTACATAACGTGAGTATGAAGTGCTGCTTAATCAGAATGGTAGAACTGTAAAGCACTTGAATGGGCATATGAGATAAATGAACAATGATCATGCAGTGCAAGGTGCAAATGTAAAATGAACATGTAAGACGTGGCATTCAATATTTCTACAGTGGTAGGTGAAGCGTACTTCTTGACCATAGCCAAACCTAGCTAGGATCATAATGAGAAGAGCTAAACTGAAGTGGCAAATGTTTACACACCTCTGAAAATAGTTTGAATGTGGTTTGTCTTTCATTACAGGAAGGGTTGAGGATTGCTTCTGTCTTCAGCTATGAGAGTTTGATTCTCATTTGCACTAAAGGTCCATCATATTGATCTGACAATAAGTGAAATGGGCTACGTGTGCTTTATGACCACTAAAAAGCCACTGTATTTTTATGGCATTTGATGTCTTCTGCTCAGTCATCCTCAGGCTTTAGAAAGGAGACTGTATCTTGAAAATTGTTACTACCCAAATCCTGACAATAGTTTTGATCTACCTTTGTACAGTACATGGTGCAGTAGAATTTTGGACCATTTCTGGTATTACTACAGTACAAAGTCTGTCATGACATGTTTTCACCTAAAAGGTTAACTTCAGGTTATGACACATTAATGTGGTAGCTCTGTTTTGCAAAATGGTCTTTCTCCTGTCTCACAGAGAGGATAAGGATAGGGATGCTACTTACTGTGAGGGAAAAAAAAAAAAAATTCACCCTGTTTGGAATTTAGTTAACTACAATATCTCTTTTCACATGTAAATATTCTAACCTGTGCAAATACATTCTGATTTTCTTACATGCATCTATTTGCATATATTTACAAGATCCAACTCCTATTGCTTGATTGTAAGTAGATTTATTTTCATATGGATCTCTGTGCCACAACTTCTGAAAACCTAGCCTTGAAAACAAATTTCTTTCAGAAGACAGGAGAACATTCAAAAACTTTGGTTTGTTTTGGGTTTTTTTGGTTGTTGTTTTGGGTTTTGTTAATTCTTTGAAATATATGTCTGTTCCAAGATACATAGTAAATGTAATGTGTCAGATATAACCCTCTGGCCAGACACCCTTTGTCCGAAATTATGTAGCACTCGTCTTTCTAAGACAAAGTGGGTTGTCTTTGATGTGGGTTATTTATTTTGAAAAACAAGAAGTGTTTGTGCTGAAAGTCTCCTTCACCATGTGTTTGATTACTTGTTTCTAGGGCTTTGCTGTTGGTTTTATCCATATGGCTGTCTCTAAAGTGCACATTATATAACAGATGAATCACCTTTATAGTTCCATTATGCAGCAAAATAATCAGGACACAAGTTTATTACACAAAAGCACAGCCTCCTACCTGTAAGGTAAATATGACAACATTTTAGAGTTGTCACCTGGGAAGGCTCTATTCCTATACAAACTCAGCTGACAAAAGTAACCCAGGTTCAATTATTGTTTGGTAAAGTCCTGGTTTGGAACGGTTCTCAACATCCAGGGGTCTTTGTGGAGACATACTGGGAGGACTCAAAACATTCCCATAATGATAAAAATGCAGCTATGCCACAGTTCTGAAACCTGCCCTGGGAAGTGATTGAAACTGTACAACTAAGCACTGCTTTGCACTTAGCAAAAACAAGTGAAGCAGGGCTAGTTCCAGGCAGCTTTGCTGTAAAAGGGAAACTGCCTTTCTTACTCCAGTGAGAGGGAACAGAGACCTGGCTGTTTCTGGCACAGAAAGAAGAAGAAAAAGGGAAAAGAGCTGAGGTAAAGTGAGGGAAAAAGCTTTGGAGAGCAGAGCAAGCGGCTTCTGCCTTTGCCTGGGAAGGAACAGAAATATGGAAGACTCTGATGGCATCTTTGGTGAGGATGCACCACTCTAACACCCTAGACCTCTCAAAGCCACAACAGCAGCCAGTCCAGTTTTACACAGCGCTGGCATAGGAAATATAAATAGTGGGACCATGGTTGTTTTCTGGCCCCTGAATTTTGAGGACATAAGCAACAGTCTCCTTAGTTTGTATTTGGAGCCAGTCGTGGAAGGTATTCCATACATTGTAATCCAAATCAAACCAAAAATCCTGCTGCCAGAGTTGCTGTGGTTTAAGTTGTATGTTCATTTGAGGGTTTCAAATCCTGCTGAAATGAGTGAGTGCCTCCCTTGCTTCCAGAGTAGCTGAATCAGGCTTAGGTTTGCAGGGGTGTGTAAATGAATCACAAGATGTGAACTAGTAACCAAGCAGAAACCACTTGGAAATAATCAAAGATATGTTTAAATACACTTCATTGTTATCATAATGCACATGCAAGGAAAAAATGACTATTCAAAAACTTGGTTGTACCCAAATCATTATAAGGTGTTTATAAAATAATTTGTTTCTCTTTTTCCTTCTCTTTTCTTCCTTCCTGTCTTGGAGAGAGCTTTGTTTCCCTGCTTGCTCTGTAGATCAGCTTGGGAATTATTTTCTCAACAGTAAACAATGTGTATGTCTTATGCACATTTAGCTTATTATAAATGCACCCCCCTCAGCAGCAGGAAAGCAAATGATCAACATGCACAAACTGAATGGAGAAAATAATGGGAATCTTGACTAAAAATCCAGATAAGACAAAATACTGTAATGCTGAGGCATCCTAAGAAGCTCTGTTAGGAGTGTCCCCTTTTCCCTCAATATATATCACTGGCTTCACCTCATTACAAGATTGTAGTAAACTGAACTTGGATTAAGAAGTTTTCCATGTCAACCCCTTAGGGCAGCTGATTATAGGTTTGACCTTTTGAGATTCCGTGTATTTCCCACTTAATCAGTGCTGGAATGAGTTGCTGCTAAGTAGGATCTATGGGAACCCTATGGGAAAAGTAAAGCCATCTAAAAATAATGAGTCTCTTTCCCTCTCCCTCCCCTTCTCTCATTTTGAGCTCTATTAGGCCATGATAACAGTCTTAATCTAGGCTATACAAAAGCATAATATGGCATGTGATGTTTGCATTATATTGAGAAAAAAGGTCTGGGAAAGGCTTTTGGCAGCCTGGAATGTAAATGAAACTTTACAACATTGTTAAAAAATTTTTCACTTCCTCCCCACCCCCGCAGCTTTTTTCTTTTTCATACTAAGATTTGTTTGGTTGAGTTGAGGCCTGTGAAGATTTTAAAATCCAGTAACTAAGATTTTGTCAGAGTAATTGGTTCTGTCTTTCCTGGGCAATAATACAAAATTGGAACCATCTCCATTTTGTCTCGTTGCAGTAACACACCTGGTGGTTTAAATATAATCTCACATAGTAGTCAGTTCAGTCATCAGTTCATTTCTGAAAAGTTGAGGCCTGTAGGCTTTTTTCCTGTGATACTCTTTGGTTTCTTCTTCTCTCTCCCCCGCCCTGGCCCCCTCCCCCTTTCATGTCCTACTCCCCTCAATAACCGGCTGTGAATCTGAACAGTATACTGTTAGATAATAGATGTAATTAGACCTTCAGTAATAAGGACTGAATGGAGCAAGCAATGAGACTCCTTCTTGGGAAGCAATCAGTGCGTTAGGTCCCCAGGACTGAAACTGCGTTTAACAAGGTTTGGGGCTTAGGGATTGTCGGTCTAGGCTTCTGCTGTTTCCCCAAGAGAAAGCTCTACCCAGAATGCAAATGTTCATTTACTATTGCTACGAAAGGGAGGAAAAGAACATTAACCACTTTATTACACACATAATGAAGTGAACTGTATCTTTTAATATAGTTTTTTCTTTAGCAGTAAATCAATTGCTCACAAATTCTAGTAAGTATAAATATATTTCACCTGTGCTTTCAAATAATTTCCTGGGTTTTCCTTGTCCATGGTTGGGAGAAGAAAGCTTTGAATGGTGTGAAATCATAATATACTTTGTCAATCTGACACTGGTATGTTTCCATGCAGATTCAAAGATTGGCCTAATAAAGTTATAAAGACATCGTTCCTTTCAAGGGGAATGTGAATATGGCAAAGTTTATATATGGTCTGTTGATTTTCATTCCTAACTGTGTAGGTTGTTGTTCAGATTAAAGACGTTTTTAAAATTAAGTCCTTTCATCATTCCCATCTTATCCTATCTAACTGGACCCTCTACCTTCACCCAATTTCCCTTCCATAACAGGAGGTGGTATGTACTCTCACATATGTTCTTTGGTTATCATTTGTATCATGCTGTACTTCCTTATGTCTATCATCTGTTACCCAGACCTTGACATATATGGAGAGTAAGGAGATGAGTTTGTTCCTCATACAGGGACAGATCTTCTGCATGACCTAGCACAGAAACAGGGACAAGGGGATAAAGTCAGACATATGCAAAAGTGGAAGTATGTTTCTGAGGTCACTGTTCACAGAGTAGGAGGAGAGAGAAAGGCTTATAAAACCTGAAGAAACCTTCAGTCCCATATCATGGCACATGTATTGAAGGCAGGCAGAAGAGGTGAGTACACTGCACTGATCTTGACCCGTTGCATGTTCAGGAACCAGTGACCGACTACGCAGTTAACCTGGGAAAGTACCACATGCCCAGCGTGGCCTTCAGGTTGTGTTGTGCTGTGCTATGCCATGCCACACGCATCCCTTGGCCATGGGACAGCCTCAACCAGCGCATCACTCCAGAGGACCCTGCAGGCAGCTCCTGCTCAGCACTGCAATTACACCTCCTGTGTGGCCTTGTCCTTGTAAGGAGTAAGGCCAGGAGTTCTTATGAGAACATCTTTTAGGAACAGAGTTGTTTTCTTGTAAGAAAATTATACGTGACCTCAAATGACTTGAAGGGAGAGTTTCTCCATACAGACAGGATCTGCTCTGTGCAGCATGCCATGGGAAAATCCATCAGGGCTGCTCCCAAGGCTGCACAAACACAGGGTGCCCAGCATCTGAAAGGATGTGCATGTTACTTGCTATCTATAATCCACTTATTCTGTCTTACTAAAGCAGTTATCTTATTAAGCCATTTGTTGTTGGGCCTTTCTTACTGAGATTCAGAAAGATCCCTGCACCAGCTCACCCTCACCTCTCCTCACTCCCGGCCCCTCTGGTGCAGGATATACAAATAGTGTTATAACATTTCCTACGTTTTCTTCCTCCGTGAAAAAAGAGTTGTGAGATATCTGCCACTAGCAAAGCTGCCACTTTAGCCCAAGTAATTTCTTAAATGCATTCCCCCTAACAGGTTTTTTCTTCCTCTGACATAGGCTCTCAAAATCTTTGTGTTCTTCTATCAAGGAAAATTTCTCACTTTCCACCTGCAAGTTCCTATTTCCTCTGCGTTTGCATAAACCCTGTGTTCACACTAATTGCTATGTATAATGTGGGATATATTTTTTCAGATGATGTATTTTTTCAGAGAGAGTATTAGCAATTTACAAGCTTGCTTTCTTCTTGCAGATTTTTGTCAACCCAAAAACACTCTTTAACTGACGATATTTAGAGATAAATGGTTTCATTCCCTCCAAAATTTTGGTTTCATTCCCTCCAAACTTTCATCAGAATCTGTTAATAGTTTCAAAATTACACTGATTATTTACTTATCATATAAAATAAATTTTGCATTTACTTCTGGATTAAGTCTCAGGTTAAACCGAAAAATATTTTCTTTTTTCATTTTGACCAATTATTACATTAATTTAATAATTACTTACCTCATTTTCTGGGATACTCTCTGTGCGAACTTTAGGAATATATGACATAGTGTTTTCACACCCTATAATGGCACTGTGAAGTATTTCAAAGTTTGCTGTTACAGCATTGAAAAGCAATAATTTAAAAGAATCGTAGAATCTTTCGGTTGGAAGGGATCTTTAAAAGTCACCTAAACCCCCTGCAATGAGCAGGGACACCTTCACCTAGATCAGGTTGCTCAGACCCTTGTCCAGCCTGACCTGGAATGTTTCCAGGGATGGGGCATCTACCACCTCTCCGGGCAACCTGTTCCAGTGTTTCACCACCCTCATTGTGAAAAATGTCCTCCTCATACCTAGTCTAAAACTGCCCTCCCTTTTTTTAAAACAATTAACCCCATGTCCTATTGCAACAGGCCCTGCTAAAAAGTCTGTTCCCATCTTTCTTAGAAGCCTCCTTTAAGTACTGGCAGGCTGCAGTAAGGTCTGCCCAGAGCCTTCTCTTCTCCAGGATAAACAACACTAACTCTCTCAGCCTGTCCTCAGAGGAAGTGTTCCAACCCCCTAATAATTTTTGGTGGCCATCCCCTGGACCTGCTCCAACAGGTCCATGTCTTTCCTGTCCTGAAAGCTCCAGAGCTGGACACAGAACTCTAGGTGGGGTCTCACTAGAGCAGAGTAGAGGGGCAGAATCCCGTCCTTCTCCCTGCTGGCCATGCTTCTTCTGCAGCAGCCTGGGATAGGGTTGGCCTTCTGGGCTGTAAGCGTACATTGGCAGCTCATATCCAGCTTTTCATCCAC
The DNA here is from genome assembly GCF_964289735.1 of Phaethon aethereus. Classification (NCBI taxonomy): domain Eukaryota; kingdom Metazoa; phylum Chordata; class Aves; order Phaethontiformes; family Phaethontidae; genus Phaethon; species Phaethon aethereus. The sequence continues at coordinate 44,798,198 of NC_138577.1, read as the reverse complement.
CAGGACCTTCAAATCTTGGTCCCAGTACAGACCCCTGAATGACACTGCTAGTCATGGATCTCCATCTGGAAATTGAGCCATTGACCACTACCCTCTGTATGTGACCATCCAACCAATTCCTCATCTAGCCAACAATCCACCCATCAAATCCATATCTCTCCAGCTGAGAGAGAAGGGTGTTGTAGGGGACCATGTCAAAGGCCTTAGAGATGACATCAATAGCTCTTCCCTTGTCCACTGATGTGGTCACTCCATCATAGAAGGCCTGGGTTGGTCAGGCAGGACTCTCCCTTGGGGAAGCCATGCCAGCTGTCCTGAATCACTTCCTTGCCCTCCATGTAGGTTAGCATAACTTCTAGGAGGATCTGTTCCTTGATCTTCTCAGGCACTGAGGTGAGGCTGACAGGTCAGCTGTTCCCAGAGTCATTCTTAATTCTCTTTTTTTTTTTTAATGGGTGCATTGTTTCCCTTTTTCCAGTCAGCAGGGACTTCACCTGACTGTCAAGACTTTTTAAAAATCATGTAGGGTGGCTTGGCAACTTCATCAGGCAATTCCCTGAGGATTCTGGGATGCATCTTATGAGGGCCCATAGACTTGTGTATGTTCAGGTTCCTCAAGTGGTCTCAAACCTGATCTTCTCTTACAGTGGGAGGGACTTTGTTCCTCCAGCCCTGTCTTGCAGTCCATCCCCTTAAGAGGTGTGGGAAGAGACACTGCCAATGAAGACTGACACAAAGAAGTCACTGAGTACCTCAGCCTTCTCTTCATCCATTTTTGCTAGTTTGCCAGTCTTGTTCATCAAGGGGCGCTATGCTTTTCTTTGTCCTTCCTTTTCTGGCTGACATACCAGCAGAAGCCCTTATTATTATTCTTTGCATCCCTTGCTAAGTTCAGCTCCAGCCGCACTTTAGCCCTCCTGACTCCACCCCTCCACAATCAGGCAGTGGCTGTGTACTCATCTCAGGATGATGGGACACCTGTCCCTGCTACCACTGCCTGTGCATTTCCTTCTTGCCCATTAGTTTGCCCATCAGGTCTCAACTCAGCCATGCCGATCTCTTGCCTTCCTTTACCAATTTCTTACACCTGGGGATTGAGAGCTCTTGTGCTCTCTGGAAAGCATCCTTAAAGATCTGCCAACTCTATTCTGCTCCCTTGTCCCTGAGGGCAGTTTCCCAAGGGGTCCTATTGATTAACACCCTTAAGAGCTGCAACTTTGCTTTAATAAAAATCAGGGTCCTGACTTTACTCTTTGCCTGCCCCATATCCCTCAGGACTGTGAACTCCACCAGTGAATGATCACTGTATCCCAGGCTGCCTCCAATCTCAATGTCTCCAATCAGCTCACATGTGTTGGTTACCAACAAGTCCAGCATGGCATCCCCTCTGGTAGGGCTGTCTATTACTTGGCACAGGAAGTTGTCCTCCATGCACTGCAAGAGCCTCCTGGATTGCCTACAGCTCGCCGTGCTACTTTTCCATCAGGGTTGGTTGAAGACCCCCAGCAGGACGAGAACCTGCACGCACAAATCCTCCTGTAGCTGGAGTGAGAAGGCTTCATCAACAGGCTCCGCTTGATCAGGAAGCCTGTAGTAGACACCCACCACAAGAATCTTTTTGTTGCCTCGGTCTCTTATTCTTACCCATAAGCTTTCAATCTGCTCGTGGTTATGCTTCAGAGACAGCTTTTCACACTTTATCACAGAATCACAGAATCACTAGGTTGGAAAGGACCTTCAAGATCATCAAGTCCAACCATTAATCCAGCACCACCATGTTCCCTAAACCATGTCCTGAAGCGCCACATCCACACGTTTTTTGAACACTTCCAGAGATGGCGACTCCACCACCTCCCTGGGCAGCCTGTTCCAATGCTTGACCATCCTCTCAGTGAAGAAATTTTTCCTAATATCCGATCTAGACCTCCCCTGGCACAACTTGAGGCCATTTCCTCTCCTCTTGTCCTATCACTAGTTTCTTGGGAGAAGAGACAAACACTCTCGTCGCCACAACCCCCTTTCAGGTAGTTGTAGAGAGTGATAAGGTCTCCCCTCAGCCTCCTCTTCTCCAAACTAAACAACACCAGTTCCCTCAGCCACTCCTCATAAGACTTGTGCTCCAGATCCCTCACCAGTTTTGTTCCCCTTCTCTGGACACGCTTGAGCACCTCAGCATCCTTCTTGTAGTGAGGGGCCCAAAACTAAACACAGGATTCGCAGTGCGGCCTCACCAGTGCCGAGTACAGGGGCACAATCACTTCCCTACTCCTGCCAGCCACACTATTTCTGATACAGGCCAGGACACTGTTGGCCTTCTTGGCCACTTGGGCACACTGCCAGCTCATATTCAGCTGGCTGTCAACCAGCACCCCCAGGTCCCTTTCCACCGGGCAGCTCTCCAGCCACTCCTCCCCAAGCCTGTAAGGGTTGTTGTGGCCAAAGTGCAGGACCCAGCACTTGGCCTTATTAAACCTCATACAGTTGACCTCTGCCCATCGATCCAGGCTGTCCAGATCCTTCTGCAGAGCCTTCATACCCTCCAGCAGATCAACATTCCTGCCCAACTTGGTGTCGTCTGCAAACTTACTGAGGGAGCGCTCGATTCCCTCATCTAGATCATCTATAAAGATATTGAACAAGGCCGGCCCCAGAACCGAGCCCTGGGGAACACCACATGTGACCGGCCGCCAGCCGGATTTAACGTCATTCACCACAACTCTCTGGGCTCAACCATCCAGCCAGTTCCTCACCCAGAGAAGAGTAAACCTGTTTAAGCCACGAGCCACCAGTTTCTCCAGGAGAATGCTGTGGGAGACGCTGTCAAAGGCTTTACTAAAGTCCAGGTAGACAACATCCACAGCCTTTTCCTCATCCACTAGGAGGGTCACCTGGTCATAGAAGGAGATCAGGTTGGTCAAGCAGGACCTCCCCTTCATGAACCCATGCTGGCTGGACCTGATCCCTTGGTTGTCTTGCACATGCCCTGTGAGCACTCTCAAGACCAACCACTTCATAATCTTCCCTGGTACAGAGGTCAGGCTGACAGGCCTGTAGTTCCCAGGATCCTCCTTCCGGCCTTTCTTGTAGATGGGCATCACATTGGCAAGCCTCCAGTCTTCTGGGACCTCCCCTGTTAACCAGGACTGCTGATAAATGATGGAGAGTGGCTTGGCAAGCTCCTCCGCCAGCTCTCTCAGTACTCCTGGGTGGATCCCATCCGGCCCCATAAACTTGTGGGTGTCCGGGTGATTTAAAATGTCCTTAACTGCTTCCTCCTGGATTATGGGGAGTATATTGTGCTCTCCATCCCCATCTTCTAGCTCAGGGGGTGAATACCCTGTGGATACCTGGACTGGCTATTAAAGACTGAGGCAAAGGAGGCATTAAGTACCTCAGTCTTGTTCTCGTCCTTGGAGACAATGTTCCCTGCCATATCTAGTAGGGGACGGAGATTCTCCTTGCCTCTCTTTTTGTTGTTAATATATTTGTAAAAACATTTCTTGAAGTAGAGTGCAATGCCTCCACCCCTCCTTCCACACCAGTCCCTTCTGAACAGCCTATAGCCATCAGTAGCTGCACTCTAGTGGTGGGATTTGTCCCACCAAATTTCAGTGATGGAGACCATGTCATAGCTTTCTAGGAACATGGTGGCTTCCAGCTCCTGCTCTTTGTTGCCCATGCTGTGTGCATTGGTGTAGAGGCACTTCAGCTGGGCTGTAGGCCACGTCACCCTTCCTAAAAGAGGAACCTCCTTTATTTCCCTTGAAGTTTTTCTCTGGTGCAACAGGCTGAGGGCCCTCATTAGCAACCTGTCCTTCTAACCTTGGTATGTCATCCCACAGCTTGCTGTGGGTAAGCCTGATATTATCCCCCTCCCCGTTTGAGTCTACTTTAAAGCCCTGTCGATAGGTTCTGCTGGCTTGCAAGCAAAACCCTCTTCCCACTTGGAGAAAGGTTAATGCCAACTGATGCCAGCAAGCCAGGTGCTATGTAGGCCATCCCATTATCAAAAAACCCAAAATTGTGGCAGTGGTGCCAGTTACAGAACCACGAATTAATAGACTGGACCTATCTCTTTCTTCCTGTGTTGCTGCTTGCGAATGGAAGGAGGGAGGAAAAAATAACCTGTGCTCCAGGTTCCCTTACCAACTGTCCCAAGGCCCTGAAGTCTCTTTTTGATCATTCTTGGACTACACTTTGCAGTTTTGTCTCCACCCACATGGAAGAGCAATAGTGGCTAATAGTCTGAGGGCCACACAAGGCTGGAAGTTTCCTAGTGATGTCCTTAAACCGCAATCCAGGGAGGCAGCAGACTTCTGTAATAAGAGTGTCTGTCTGGTATATTGGACCTTCATTTCCCCTCAGAAGCGAGTTACCTACAACTATAACCCAACTTTTCTTCCTTGTGGGGGTGGTCATGAGGACGGGGGTAGGCCTTTCTGACCTTGGCAGCACCTCTGGTGTATCTGGACCATCGTTCACTTCATCCATGGACTGTTCTTCCACATCCAGAGCCTCCTACCTGGGGAGATGAGGTGGGCAAAGAGAGAGTTTGTCTACTGCCCTGAGCATGGACCTGCTTGGATTCACTCCTTCCCTTTAAGCTACTTCCTTCAGCCTGGCGGGGGGAGGACACAAGACCCCCTTGATCTTGATTTTTTTCTGGTGGATGATCCAGCTTCTGTCTAAGAGAAGACAGAGCATGGCTCCTTGAGTTGATCTCTTTCTCTGACTCCCTGATGCCCCTTAACCTTTCTACTTCCTCTCGTAGCTCTTCCCCCAGGCTGAGCAGATCATTCACCTGGTCGCACCTCACACAGCTGTTTTCCCTGCTGTCATTCGTTACCAGTGAGAGGCTCTGTCACTCTCTGTAGCCTGAGGTCTGAATGGCTCTGTGTTTCTGTGGGAGCTCTTCCTGGGTAGCCACATCCATTCTGGTGAGTGCTCAGGACATGGCTTTCCATCAGGTGGCTACCACAGCTGAGCTCCTCCTGAGAGGGTGATGACCACAAACTGAACTCACCTCTTGAGTGGGACCTCTATGCCCTCTCTGCATGCCCTTCCACATGAACTACCACGCCATGCCCTGTTTGCCTGCTCTGTTGGCAGCACTCCTGGTCACTGACATTCCCCAGGCTGCTTTCTATAGATGCTGGCCACCATTGCTCTGGCAAGGCCCAGGCCTTGTCAATGTCTCTCACAAGAGCTGCCGTCTCCTGGTGGGTCTCTCCACTGCCCTGGCATCTCCCTGCCTCAGGATACCCCTTATGTGCTGAGATCTGCCAATCTGCTGTAGGTCAGGCCAGCTCCAGAGCAGCTCCCCTCAGTGACTAACTGCCAGTTTCTATTATACCACGTTTAAATCTCCCACCATTGCTCTGGCAATGTCCAGGCCTCGTCAGCTTCTCCCATGAGAGCTGCTGGCTACGTGCAAAACTTAAAGATGTTTGTTCTCACCCTTATTTAAACAATGTCATAAACATGAGGTTAGAAGGAAAAACTGCACAATTTTTATAGAAGGTGGAACAGAAAAGGAGATTTTGTGCTGATATTTTTTTTATCTTGATAATTCAATATAGCTTTCACAATAGGAATCACAAAATATTCTCAGCACGATGTTTTCCCATTGTTCTCCAGCACTTCCATTAGGCTCTTAGATCAATACAAACTAGCTGTGCTGCTTTGACACAGAATCAGGCTTCAAACTTTGCTATATATTTTTAGGTCTTAACTACGGAGTCATTTTGTGGTTAACTTTGATCATTCTCAGTGACTGAGTGAATCTGCAGCTGTCTAAGACTGAGGCTCTACCAATCAACCCATCTTTGTGATATCCTGAAAAACTAACTTGAAAGATAACTTATATCGATACAGCAACTTACCCGGACCCCATGGGTGCAGAGGCCTAATTGAAAGGATGGGGATAATCAAACCATTGGTTTTGACTACAGATAATGAGCAGTGCTATGGGAGAAAATCTATTATCAAACAAACCCCAAGAGATTTGAAACAGAGTAGCCTCATTCTACACAATTAAAAGTTTTTTCAGATCCAGAGAACACATCCATAGATGTTAGAATTACAAAGGTACTTCTAAAGCTATGGTCAATCAGCAACACTGATATTAAGTCCCTGAAAGTATGTTGTCTGTATGAAATTAATCTTTGCATAATTAGAGATAAATGCCTTCTAAATTACTAAACCATTGAAACATCAGCTCTTGCAGTGAAGCAAGATCTCAAGTATTACATACATTTCATGTACTAAACAAGGTTGATAGCTAAAAATGCAGGTATTTTTATATGAGTTCAGAGCAACAGTTCACCTTTTTCCCATTGACAGCCTGTTCTCGTTTCAGCCAGGATAGAGCTGGTTTTCTTCACAGAAGATAGTACAAGGCTATGTTTTGGATTTGGGATGAGAAAATGTTGATAAGGTGCTGATGTTTTTGGGTTGTTGCTGAGCAGTCAAGGACAGTCCAGCTTCTCGTGCTGGCCTGCCAGCAAGAAGGCTGGGGGTGCACGGGAAGCTGGGAGGGGACACAGCCGGGACAGCTGACCCAGACTGGCCAAAGAGACATTCCCTACCATACAACATCATGCCCAGTACATAAACTGTGGTTAGCCGGGGGGTGGAAATCGCTACTCGGGGACGGGCTATCGATCGCCGGGTGGTGAGCAATCACTGTACTGGGCATCACTTGTTCTTGTAAATTCCTTTGTCGGTATTACTGTTGTTGTTACCGTTGTTTCCTTCTCTCTTGCTGTCCTATTAAACTGTTTTTATCTCAACCCACAAGTTTTTTCCCAATTCTCTCCCCTGTCCCACTAGGGGAGGTCAGAGTGAGCAAGCACCTGTGTGGTGCTTAGTTGCTGGCTGGGGCTAAACCACGACACAGACAATACTGAATACTTAAGGAATTTGGAAAACTCCATCGTAGATGATACTCTCAAATACTGAAATATCAGTTGACAATACCAGAATTGCTTGCACTTTGGTTGCAATCAGAGCTAACTAATGTGCAGCTGAGACTTTCTCTGCCTTCCTCTTTTAGCCTTCCTTTAAATTTTGTGTACCTGTATTAAAATCCACAGTTTTAGCCTTTTTTTAAAATATGTATAATAACAACATAGTTCCAAGAATTAAAATCTAATCCTAATGTTGATTGCAATGACCAAAGGGAGAATAATTTTATCTCATGTGGGACAGGGTCTGTGAACAGAAAGATATTATTTTCTCTTCTAGGTGAATTGTGAATGCGCCCTGAGTATTTTGTGCAGTGGTGAACTGTACTTCTTGGTTAAATCTCTTATAAGCATCCATTTATTGAATTTTTAGATTACATATATGGTATCTTACATATGACATAGTTCAATATTTCTACATGGATCACTTAACAGACATGTTAAGGATGTTCATGTTGTCATAATAACAATTTGGTGTACCTTCAAGTGCAGAAATCTGGTACAACATTATAGTTGGCAGCAATTTTCAAATACAACTGTGATGCGTTCACCTTGGCTGGCTGCCAGGTGCCTACCAAGCCACTGTATCACTCCTCAACAGGACAGGGGGAGAAAAAATGATGAAAGCCTTGTGGGTCAAGATAAAGACAGGGATATCACTCAGCAGTTACCATCACTGTCAAAACAGACTTGACTTGGGAAAATTTATTCAATTTATTGTCAATCAAATCAGAGTAGAATGATGAGATACAAGAATAAATCTAAAAAACACCTTCCCCCACCCCTCCCTTCTTCCCAGCCTCAACTCCACTCCTGACTTCTCTACCTCCTTCCCCTGAGTTTCACAGGGGGAAGAGGAACTGGGGATGTGGTTAGTCCAGCATATATTGTCTCTGCTGCTCCTTCCTCCTCGTGCTCTTTCTCTCCTCCAGCATGGGGTTCCTCCCACAGGAGGATACAGTCCTTCATGAACTCTCCAGTGTTGTCCTTTGCACTGTCTGCAATTCTTCAAGAACTTCTGCAGCATGGGTCCTTTCTAAAGGGTGCAGCCCTTCAGGAACAGATTGCTGCAGCCTGGGTCCCCCACAGGGATACAGGTCCTGCCAGGAGCCTGGTCCAGTGTGGGTTTTCTACAGGGTTACAGATTTCTTCAGGGCACATCCACGTGCTCTGGCATGGTGTCCTCCACAGGCTATAGGGTAGATATCTGCTGCACCATGGTCCTCCATGGGTGGAGGGTCCCCCTCCTGAAGGAGGACAACCTGTCTCACCATGGTCTTCACCACTGGATGCAGAGGAATCTCTGGAGCACCTCCTCTCCCTCCTTCACTAACCTTGGTGTCTGCAGGGCTGTTTCTCTCATTCTCACACTTTCCTCCCAGCTGCTGTTGCACAACATTTTTTTTTTTCACCCTTTCTTAAATATGTTGTCACACAGGTGCTACCAACATCACTGATTGGCTCAGCTTTGGCCAGCAGGAGGTCCATCTTGGAGCTGGCTGAAACTGGCTCCAGCTGACAAGGGGGAAGCTTCTGGCATCTTCTTACAGAAGCCAGGCCTGTAGCATCCCCCACCACTACCAAAACCTAGTCACGTAAACCCAACACAACAAAATCTCAAACTTCTTTCTCAGGTCTATTGTCGTGGTTTAGCCCCAGACGGCAACTAAGCACCACGCAGCCGCTCGCTCACTCCCCCTCCCACAGTGGAACGGGGGAGAGAATTAGGAAAAACCTCGTGGGTTGAGATAAACACGGTTTAATAGGACAGAAAGAAAGAAGGGAACAATAATGATAATACCAACAAAGGAACGTACAAGAACAAGTGATGCCCAATACAGCAATTGCTCACCACCCAGTAATCGACAGCCCGTCCCCGAGCAGCAATTTCCACCCCCCGGCCAACTCCAGTTTATGTACTGGGCATGATGTTGTATGGTAGGGAATATCTCTTTGGCCAGTCTGGGTCAGCTGTCCCGGCTGTGTCCCCTCCCAGCTTCCCGGGCACCCCCAGCCTGCTCGCTGGCAGGCCAGCACAAGAAGCTGGACTGTCCTTGACTGCTCAGCAACAACCCAAAACATCAGCACATTATCAACAGTTCCTCATCCCAAATCCAAAACACAGTCTCACACTGGCTTCTGTGAAGAAAACCAGCTCTATCCTGGCTGAAACCAGGGTTTTGCCATAGCTGGGCAAGAAGAACTGGGACATTATTAACTAAGTCATGATACTGCATATTTCCCTACCTACTACTTAAAGCTATAGACTGAACGAGTCTCATTTAAAAAAGATATACTTAAAAGCAAGTCACAACTTTTTGTTTGGCTGCTATATTACTGTCAAAGTGTTTACCGCAAAAAAAAAGTAAATAGAATAATTATCATAAAAGGTCCAGTTCACTTGACTTCTACAGCTGTTAGAAATGAAAAGTGTTTTCCATTCTGCAGAGCTCTGCTTTGTCCAAATGAGTCTGGCTTTTCATTGTACGTAAAGACTTACGCTAGATAATAGATACTATGTGTTAAAATAATGATGAAATTTCAGAGCTGAGACCTGGAAAATACTATCTCCTAAAAAAATGGAAAACCTTTTGGACCAACCTTGGACAGTATATTTGCTATATTTCAGTGGTTTAATAAACATTTATAAAACTTTTCTTTACAGGTGTCTGCACTTCCCAGGCTGGGTTTAAAAACCTGAGGCTTGACCGCAGACACAAATTTACAGGCAAAAGCCTGTAAATGCACTTCTGCCAGAATCAAGTGTTAGCTAGCCATAATTGCTAACCTTTATAGTGCTATTAAACATAAATATTCAGATAGGCATTTCATGTAATTTTCACACAAAGTGAGGAAAATCAGCCCTCATCCTAGCTTTAAGGTAAAGACAAAATATCTTTAACCGGATTTGTACTTTCTAAGTTTATATTGATCCAGTGCTGTTAGCAATTTTTACTTATTCTGGGCTTTTTGTTCATACAGTCTATAATCCAGAAAAAATCTACTCTTTCAGAATATGCTGAGGATTGTAATGAAGCTTTAACTAATAAATCTAAATTCTATGTAATAAATCATGTTCTTGTGCTGCTGCTGGCAGCAGCTTTCCACCTGACCTAGAGCATTTTTCCATGAGTAGAGCCACTCTCTGCAGGTGTCTTTTAATTCTACAAAGTGACTGCAGAATAGCTTCCTGAGATTTGAAAGCTCTTCTGTAAGCTCAGCCTGGCAGAGAAAAGGATGTTATCAGAAGTTGCCAGAAAAATACAACCCTCAACTCTAAATAGAACTCCAGAATGCTGCTCAATAACAAGAAAATCTTCAATACTCTGCAGATAAGAGTTCTGCTCATCACATAGCTCAGTCCTATACTTTGAAAAATATGTGATAATTCCTTGGCAACTTTGCTCAAAATTATAAGGGAATTGACTACTGTGTGAGGTCAAGGCCACTAAAACATGTACTTGAAATAGAAAAGCATGCACACTATTTCTCCTTTTTGTACCTTGCTACCCCTTCTGACTCACAGCACTGTGACAGACAGCAACCAACAATAAAGAGGAAGAAAAAGGTACAGGTCCTTCCTGTCACTTGATTATTGGAATAGAAATCATCAGCTCCAGGAGCAAAAATTTGAACAGACAAACAGACACCTTAGTGCGTTGAGAGCAGAAGTGAAGAATGCACGAGGGACAAGAGCTTAAGATGGTAAAAATAAAGGCATGAGAAGGAAACTAGAGAGGAATAGGCAAAGGTGAAGAAAAAAACCCACTGAACATATGATTACAGAGAAGGCAGTTAATTTGGAAAACAAAAACTCTCAGGTTTAAATTATTTTAAGAAATTGAGAAACTTATATTAAGAGAAAGAAGAAAAAAGCATAAGAAGTGGGCTGCAGAACAGCTGCATTACAGTTTACTGCAGACTTTTTTGAAGGCTTAGAACTAAGATTTGCCAAGATACCGTGTAACGTTACAGCTTACATCAGGGTATCTGAATGTGGTTTGACACTTATCTCAGACCTCACAGTGAAGAATCACTTCTAAAATGAGTTCTGGTTGTCTTAGTTGCCCGTTAAATATCAACCCTGAAATTTAAAAAGAAGACCTCAGGGTCCCTTAAATAACTGCGTATTTTATTTCTTATTAATTATATGCACACATCAAATGCAATTGTAAATCGGGTTTGCTTGCTGAGAAAAATAGTGCTGAGAGAAATACACTGGCACAGACTGGTGAATTATAGGTAGCCAGATCCTGCATCAGCACATCACTTGCTTCTGATACCTCTGTTTCAAGGGTGTTTTTAAGGATTTTACCTGGGATAGTAGACAGGTCTCAACCCTAAACTTGGGCCTACAGTTACACTGTGAACGGCAAGGAGAGTTTATGTTAGGGTTATAGGTGGGATAGACAGAGGAAAGACACCTTGAAGGTTACTACTTTCCATTCAGAAGACATGGCCATGCTTATTAGATGAATGAGGATAACTTGTGAATTGTCACTTTGTATTATTTCTGAAAAACTACCAGACTTGCACCATGTTTTCCTTAACTGGGTGGCATTCAAATATAGAGCAGAAGAGGCCTCATATATGGTTACCATGATGTTGTGTGAAGAGTGAGGATCTGAGACAACAATGAGTCAGGTGGTAGGCTGTGTAGACTACTTGAAGATATGCAGTCCTAAGAACTTCACTGAACTGAACACACATGTGTAAGGCTCTTCCAGCATTCACTGGATTTTTGGGGAAATGCTCCTTTATGAGCACTCGGTGGGCTGTGCCTCAGTACTTGTGTTTGTGCACTGAAAGACAGCAGATGACATTCAGAACCTACCAGAGTTAATTGGAAATTTCTCATTGGCATCAAGAGAGGCAGAGATTACTGATATGATTTCCACTTGTTTATTGAGCTTTTGTGCTTGGCAATGCCAGTAAAGACCAGCCACTTTTGTGGAAGGACTGTATTTTGCACCGAGACAGTAAGAGATGGTTGCTAACAAGCCTTGCAACCTCTTCTGTTCCTGTAACAAAGGAGTGCATATTTTTTTCACTGCAAATAGAGAACAAAAACACCCTTTTATCATTATCAGGCTGCAAATGAAAAACCAAAATCCCAAAGTTGCCTCTCTCTTAAATGGTTTTAGTGTTCCCATCAGGTTACTTAGTATTTCATATACTGATACTTTTAATAGTTATCTCAGGACAAAGAAGAAAGATTCATTTGATTTTTTAAAAGCTTTGAAAAGGAAAATGTTCCAAACTGGAATATAAGTTTATTAGTCCAAGTTTGAAAGATTCAGTTTAAATAATGAACTGCAAATCCTAAAGAAATTAGAGCCACATGCTTTTACTTGTTCTTGCAGTCATCTTATTTCAAAACCATTGATTTTCATTGTAATTTAATGCCATAAATTCAAATCCCCAAGTAACATTTTGGGCCAGAGCCCTGGTTTATGTTCATGTCTTGAAGGTGTGCTGTTTACTTTAGAAGAAACACTGTTCTTACAAGATAAATTTTCATCATATGATTAGATAACATACATTGGCAATAGAATTGTCATTATCCAAAATGTAAACAAGATGTCTGTATTGAATTACAATTTACTTGCAACAAAGGACTTTCCCTAATTAGGTAATACTTAAACAGATGGATTTTTTAAATGTTTTTGATGTTTTGAGCCATACATGTTTCTGGTTATGTATGTTACTATATGCAAGTTACTATATCTGTTAATTGTATTGAAAATCAAGAGAATTGCTGCTATTTCATTATGGCAATGGGTCAGTTTGATAATTTTCTGTCTGGAAAAGAAAGAGAAAAGGATAAGGTAGGGACAAGAAGTCAGCAAATAAAGCAGAATCTGTCTGAAGAACACAGAAGGCTGGGGCAAGCAAATCCAAGATGGTGATATGAAGTTAAAGAATACATAATGAAAATATAGCTCTTTGGTGAATGTGGTTGATTATAAGTATTAAACACATGAATATCATCAGTGAGTGTTGGTAGTATTCACACAACAAAATGCTTGGTAACAGCTGATTCTCACAAGACAGTGAACTAACCCTTCAGTGAACAAATCATTTCCTCAGAGTCCTCAAGGATATTCATTCTGAGTCTTAAGAAAAGCTAAACCATGTGTAATAGCAAAATTGTGTTTCACTATTCATTTACAAAAATTGTAAAAGTTTGAATAGCTTCCTTAAGTCATAATTATTAAAATAAGAAAGTGAAAGAAAGGGTCATAAAGATAACTTCATACAAAGATCATTTTATCTCTTGTAGTGACATGTTTTCAACAACCACTCAACATGAAAATAAAAAGAAATGTAGCAGAGAAAAAAAAAGTAGAAGAAACCAAAGTTTATTGCTAGTTGTGGTGATGATGTTTGATGTTTTATCTAATGAATTCACCTTTGGAATTATTTGTGTTACTTTTATTTTCTGCCTTCATCAGAAGGCTATGTGTAAGTTTTTCTCAATGTGATTATATTCATAGAACCACAGAATCATTGAAGTTGGAAAAGACCTTTAAGATCATCAAGTCCAACTGTCAACCTAATACCACCATGCCCACTAAACTAAGTCCCAAAGTGCCATGTCTACACATTTTTTGAACACTTCCAGTGATGGTGACTCCACCATCTCCCTGGGCAGCCTCTTCCAGTGTTAGACCACTCTTTCAGTAAAGAAAGTTTTCATAATATCCAATCTAAACCTCCCCTGCTGCAACTTCGTCCTATCACTTCTACTTGGGAGAAGAGACCAACACGCACCTCACCACAACCCCCTTTCAGGTAGTTGTAGAGAAGGGTGAGGTCTCTCAACCTCCTCTTCTCTAGGCTAAACAACCCAATTCCCTCAGACGCTCCTCATAAGACTTGTTCTCCAGACCCCTCACCAGTTTCATTGCCCTTCTCTGGACATGCTCCAGCACCTCAACAACCTTCTTATAGTGAGGGGACCAAAACTAAGCACAGGATTCAAGGTGCAGCCTCACCAGTGCCGAGTACAGGGGCACGATCACTTCCCTGCTCCTGCTGGCCACACTATTGCTGATACAGGCCAGGATGCTGTTGGCCTTCATGGCCTCCCGGGTACACTGCCGGCTCATATTCAGCTGGCTGTCAACCAGCACCCCCACGTCTTTTTCTGCCGGGCACCTTTCCACCCACTCTTCCCCAAGCCTGTATCGTTGCCTGGGGTTGTTGTGACTGAAGTGCAGGACCCAGCACTTGGCCTTATTAAACCTAATACAGTTGACCTCAGCCCATCAATCCAGCCTGTCCAGACCCGTCTGCAGAGCCTTCCTGCCCTCCAGCAGATCAACACTCCCACCCAACTTGGTGTCATCTGCAAACTTAGTGAGGGAGCACTTGATCCCCTCACCCAGATCATCAATAAAGATATTGAACAAGACCAGCCCCAGAACCAAGCCCTGGGGAACACCACTTGTGGCTGTCCACCAGCTACATTTAACTCCATTCACCATGACTCTCTTAGCTCAGCAAGCCAGCCAGTTCTTTACTGAGCAAAGAGTACACCTGTCTAAGCCACGAGCTGCCAACTTCTATAGGCGAATGCTGCGGGAGACGCTGTCAAAGGCTTTACTAAAGTCCAGGTAGACAACATCCACAGGTTTTCCCCCAACCGCTAGGCAGGTCACTTGGTCATAGAAGCAGATCAGGTTGGTTAAGCAGGACCTTCCCTTCATGAACTTGTGCTGGCTGGGCCTGATCCCTTGATTGTCCTGCACATGCCCTGTGAGCAGTCAAGATGAATCTCTCCATAATCTTCTGCAGTAAAGAGGTCAAGCTGATAGGCCTGTAGTTCCTGGGATCCTCCTTACGGCCCTTCTTGTAGATAAGCGTCACATTGGCAAGGCTCTAAGTCATCTAGGACCTCCCCTGTTAACCATGATAAATGATGGAGAGTGGCTTGGCAAGCTCCTCTGCCAGCTCCCTCAGCACTCTTGGGTGGATCCCATCAGGCCCCATAGACTTGTGAGTGTCCAGGTGGCATAGCAGGTCCTTAACTGCTTCCTCCTGGATTATGGGGGATTTATTCTACTCTCCATCCCTGTCTTCCAGCTCAGAGGGCTGAATACCCTGTGGATACTTAGTCTGGCTATTAAAGACTGGGGCAAAGAAGTCATTAAGTACCTCAGCCTTTTCCTCATCCTTGGTGACAATGTTCCCCCCCACATCCAATAAGGGATGGAGATTCTCCTTGCCTCTCTTTTTCTTGTTAATACATTTGTAACAGTATTTTTTGTTGTCCCTTAAAACTGTGACCAGATTGAGTTCTAACTGGGCTTTTGTCTTTCCAATTTTGTCTCTGCTTGACCTAACGAGATCCTTGTACTCTTCTTGAGCTGCCCGCACATTCTTCCAACGGTGATAAACTCTCCTTTTTTTCCTGACTTCCAGCAAAATCTCCCTGTTCAGCCAGGCCAGTTGTCTTCCCCGCCAGCTTGTCTTACGGCACATGGGGACTGCCTGTTTCTGCACCGTTAAGATTTCCTTCTTGAAGAATGTCCAGCCTTCCTGGACTCCTTTGCCCTTCAGGACTGTCTTCCAAGGAACTCTCTTGACCAGTGACCTGAACAGGCTGAAGTCTGCCCTCCGGAAGTCCATGGTGGTGGTTTTGCTGACCCCTCTCCTTACTTCACCAAGAATTGAGAATTCTACCATTTCATGGTCGCTAAGCCCAGGATGACCTCTGACCATCACATGTCCCACCAGTCCTTCTCTGTTTGTAAACAGCAGGTCAGGCAGGGCACCTCCACTGGTGGGCTCACTCACCAGCTGTGTCAGGAAGTTATCTTACACACACTCCAGGAACCTCCTAGATTGTTTCCTCTCTGCTGTGTTATACTTCCAGCAGATGTCAGGTAAGTTGACATCCTGTACAGGAAAAAGGGCTAACGATTGTGACTAGCAACTTCTGTCAGTTGCTTGTAGAATGCTTCATCTGCCTCTTCATCCTGGTTAGGTGGTCTGTAACAGGCACCCAGCAGGATATCTGCCTCATTGGCCTTCCCCCTCATCCTTACCCATAAGCACATGACCATGTCATCACAATCGTTGATTTCTATACAATCAAAACACTCCCTAACATACAGAGCCATCCAATTGCCTCTCCTTTCTTGCCTATCCCTTCTGAAGAGCTTATAACCATCCATTGCAGCACTCCAGTCATGAGAGTCATCCCACCATGTTTCTGTGACAGTGACTAAGTCATAGCTGTCCCGCTGCACAACGGCTTCCAGCTCCTTCTCTTTGCTGCCCATGCTGTGTGCATTGGTGTACATGCACTTGCACTGGGCTATTGATTTCACTCCCAACACCAATATGCCACCCCTAGGCTCATCTCTAGTGAGCCTGGTTTTATCCCCTTCCCCCTTTGAATCTCATTTAAAGCCCTTTTGATGATCCCCACCAACTCATGAGTGAGAATCCTCTTCCCCCTTGCAGATGGCTGAACTCCACCTGCTGCCAGCAGGCCTGGTGCCAAGAAAACCTCCCCATAGTCAAAAAAACCCAAATTCCACTGATGCCACCAACCTCTGAGTCACGTGTTAACCAGGTGTGTTTTCCTGTTCCTTTCAGTGTTCCTCCCTGCCATTGAAGGGACTGAGAAAAACAATACCTGTGCTCCTGATCCTTCAACCAGTCGCCCCAGCGCTCTGAAGCCCCTTTTAATCACTTTTGGACTTCTTTGTGCAACCTTGTTGCCACCAACCTGCATGGCCAACAGTGGGTAGCAATCGAGGGGCTGAACCAGACCAGGGAGTTTCCTGCTGACATCTCTCACCCAGACTTCAGGGAGGCAGCAGACTTGCCTGTGAGTTGGGTCCGGTCAGCATATTGGGTCCTCTGTACCCCTCAGAAGGGAATCACCTACGACAATTACCCTCCTTTTTTTCTTGGGAGTCACGTATGACAATTATCCTCCTTTTTTTCTTAACAGAGGAAGTCTTGATGTGTGGGGCTGACTGACTCACCCTAGGCACCCCCTTGGATAGACTTTCATCAAGGTCCTCATGTTCCTGGCCCCACACCTGTTGTGTAAGGGTAGATGTAACCAATGTAATGTAACTAATGACTGGAGGATCACAGTACAATACAGAGTCTCATAATTTTGTTCTGATTTTTTTTTTTTTATGGATATGGACATATATTTTAGAATTCCAGTTATTCTGGGAAGAGCTCTTCACTTTTCTTTCTTTCTAAGTTACTCAGTGCAAAAAGTCTTTTTACCAGTGGGGACACCTGATCTCTATTTTAATATCAATTGTTATTAAAATAGCAATTCTACATTGTTTATCTTGACCTTTGAACACTGTTGTCCAGATTCTTAAAAGTCACCTGAAATACCTCCCAAAAATAATGAGTATCTGAGGATTAAATTTTGTACAGAAAATTCCAGCCTCACTAGGTGGTCAGGGTTTCATACACGTGAATACAGTTTTTAATAGCTGGAAGAGTTGAGCAGTCTTATGTAATTCCTGCTCTGCTACTTATATTACAAATTACTTTAATTTGATTCATGCAAGATTGTGTGCTGTCAAAACCTCACTGAATTACTGACAATAAATAATATCCATTATAAGTACAGGCTTTTTTTTTGAAAGCACATCACTCTAAACCATGTTCTCAAATTGTTGTTTGCAAAACTCATGACCTTGAACACTTTAAACGAACAGTTCCATAATTTTCAAACATTCATTTGTCTCAGTTTTTAATGGAAGATTGTTTGTAGGGTTTTATTTCCCAGTTCAAATCAAACCTGAAAAGAAAATTTGGCTTTGTAATTTTAATATGTTGATAATGTGCAGTGAATTGTGTTCATAAAAATTTTCAGAGGCTTCAAGTGCACTAGCCTTCTCTACACTTCTGCATTAATCATTATCTAAGTCATTTGTCCTTTGAGTTGTGCATACAGATGTGCATGCTATATGATCTCTGGTATCTCAATTATAACAAGATTTCTTAGTTAGCTATACTGTATCATCAAATCCTAATTTGTGTTTCAGAAGAGTGAGGGGTAATTCCATTAGCGTACTTACTCATACCTCTTCAGAGCAAGGAAAATTGTATGGTATTTGTGACCAAGCATGTCTTATGCTTTTAAAACGCAAATCCATATTTTAGTTATGACTTCAACATTGACCTCAGAGTTAAACCCAGTGTTTTATCCATTTGCTCTCTGAAGCCTAAAACAGGATGTGCATGTGAAATAGGTATTTAGAAGTAGTTTTGTCTGATTTGCATACTGCCATATTTATAATTATTTTTGTTTGACATGGTACAACTGCAACTAGCATAAAATCAAAGGCAGTAAACCAGTAAATTGTTTTGCTGCTTGTCTCTTAGCAGCATGCTAAGAATGCTAGAGTACATCACTAAGAAAACTAATACGAATTTTAAGCTCGAAGTCTGAAAACAGATTTTCTTTATTCCTTTCCCTCACTTTTTTCTTTTTTAATGTAGACACTGTATTTCATGCCTTCCTTTTCCTTCTTTGAAATTAGTTCATCCTATTTAATATACTTTGGAAATGGTTTACTAACTTGTCAGAAGATTTGTAAGGCATGGATAAAAAGTCAAGCTTGTTGACTTCTGGAGCAATTAACAGAATCACAGATAGACTATTTCTTGGCCTATTTTCTCAGTCTAGCCATCAGTGCAATTATCCACATTAGACAAATTTTCTCATACAGAAAAGAGGGTCACAAGTCCAAGAAAGTTCAAGATCACTGCAGGAAATATAACTGTTTCTGTTTAATGCTTTTTTATCAGACACTCCCAAGGTTATCAGAAAAAGTAGTTTCTGTCACTATCTTGAAATACATATCTTTGTAGTCCTGGAGAAACTCTCAGAAGGGAGTATTTTAGTGTTTAGTATTTTACTTTTTAATTTTTAAGATGCTTGTCCAAAACTAATACAAAAACTAAAAGATCCTTCTTTGAACATGCGTATATAGGATTTTGTGCAGAAGGTGGTTAACATTCAGGGGATTTTAGTTAATATACCTTTTCATTTTAATATATACTTCCCCAGTGAGATGATGTTTCTACTATTAGCGCTGTAACACTGTCTTAGCTTCACTGAACACTAAAACAGCCTTTATTACGCTGAGTAAGCAGGCTGATCTGCTTTTAGATTACATTTTTACATTTAATTTTTTTTTTCTTTTTCTTCAACTATGGTAGATCAGCTAGAGGAAGCTTTAGTGGGCAGAAAGCAAATGAGATTTTTCATTGTTACTAATAATGGAGTGCAACAAACTTGTGACCACCTTCAGAAGAATTTGGTAGGTGCTTATACAAGGTTCCACTTCAATGTAAGAAGTCTGTCGCTAAAGTTTTAAATGAAGACTGTGCTTAAATCAGACCGAAGATTCTTAAAGCTATAGCAACTCATATAACTGCCATTGGGCCCCCTAGGTAATTTTTGTTCTCAGGCAAAATAATGCATTTCAAACTAGCAATTATTTGCCTTAAAAAATAGGACAGTTGCAGAAGGGAGTAGGGCTAACTGCTCAAGCCCTCACTTTTTTAATATTAAGCCCCTTTTTCTCACTGCAGATGCAAGATGTGATTAAAGGTGAGGACGTACTAAACTGTAGTCAAGATTAACACAATTCTTAAATTACTAGAGTTGACACATTCACCCAACACTGATCATTTAAGTACATAATGTAATATGTACTTAATGAGAAGTTTAATCAGAAATTTTAAAATCTCCTGTTTTTCCAGTTTAAGATGCTGATTTATACTGAAAAATAGAAAAGATTGTCCATAAACTAGAATGTGACCAAAACAACTCTGGATATTACCTCTTGTCATCTTGCTAAAGAAAACTTTGAAGAGACAGCTGAAGAGATTCTGTTTTAAGCCAAGTTAAGAGATAAAATTATTACACTTTTTCACTAGCATTACTTTTCCTAACATCCCATCTGAACTACCAAATCATCTGTCTTTGTCACCTCTTCTGTTTCTGTACCAAATCTGGATCTGAAGCTAGGCTGGCAGGGACTTTTGTTGTCAAACAGATGATGTAGTAGTTGAAGGGCTGGAGAGCACTGAGGGATTACTTTTCAGGTAAACTGGTCCATTGAGTCAGGCTGCAGTGACACAGGATCTCTGCAATAAAACAGTTGATGATTTCTCCCAAATGTGCAGTAGTATTCACTCTTAATAGCTATTCTCCTTTGTCAAAGGTGGCTTTGCTTCATGCAGTGACAACTACAAATCTACCCTTGTCTCTGCTTCACCATGTTAGGTTGTGAGGAAAGATCTCTTTTCAGTGACACTCTGAGCAAAATTTATTTATTTACTCAGATAGATCGACCTGTGTTACCAGTTTACTGCCTTCTTAAGAGATTTTGAAGTTATAAAATCTACTTTTTAACAAACAAGTAATTGGTCAGGGAAAGGTAATAAACTGACTCTTAAATTTTCTCTGATACCTATCTGGAAACATTCAGAAAATCCTTTGATGTAGGCACACCAACAAGAATTTCTGATTTTTCCCTCTGTGGTTTCTATAGTTCACAATTAATTTCTTAAATATGTCTCCTGTTATATTGTTCATCATGTTGGGAGCAAGTTGGAATCGTGTGTGACTCCCCTTTCCTTCAAAGCTTTGAGGAATCTGCTATAATAAATTACCTTCTATCTCTCTGTTTTGGGTTAGAACTGTGATATTGATGCAACTTTCCTACTCTTCCCAATTTTCTTTTTCATAGAATCATAGAATCATGGAATAGTTTGGGTTAGAAGGGACCTTCAAAGATCACCTAGTCCAACCCCCACTGCAATGAGCAGGGACATCTTCCACTAGATCAGCTTCCTCAGAGCCCCGCCCAACCTGACCTGGAATGTTTCCAGGGATGGGGCATCTACCACCTCTCTGGGCAACCTGTGCCAGTGCTTCACCACTCTCATTGTGAAAAATGTCTTCCTTATATCTAGCCTGAATCTACCCTCTTTTGGTTTAAAATCATTACCCCTTGTCCTATTGCTATAGGCCCTGATAAAATGTCTGTTCCCATCTTTCTTCTAAGCCCCTGTTAAGTACTGGAAGGCTGCAATAAGGTCTGCCCAGTGCCTTCTCTTCTCCAGGCTGAACAACCCCAACTCTCTTAGCCTTTCTTGCCATAGGAGAGGTGTTTCAGCCCTCTAATGATCTTCATGGCCCTACTCTGGACCTGCTTCAACAGGTCCATGTCCTTCTTATGTTGGGGATTCCAGAGCTGGGTGCAGGACTCCATATGGGATCTCACCAGAAAGGAGTGGAGGGTCAGCATCACCTCCCTCGACCTGCTGGCCACGCTTCTTTTGATGCAGCCCAGGATACAGTTGGCCTTCTGGGTTGTAAGCACACAATGTTGGCTCATGTCCATCTTTTAATCCACCAGGACCCCCAAGTCCTTCTTGGCAGGGCTGCTGTCAATCCCTTTATCCCCCAAACTGTATTGTTACCAGCTGTTGCCCCGAACCTGGATACAGGACCCTGAACTTGGCCTTGTTGAACCTCACGAGGTTCACATGGCCCTGTTCCTTGAGCTTCTCCAGGTCCCTCCGGGTGGTGTCCTGTCCCTCAGGTGTGTCAACACCACCACTCAGCTTGGTGTTGTCTGCAAATTTGCTGAGGGTGCACTTGATCCCACTGTTTACATCATTGATGAAGGTATTAAAGAGCACTGGTCCTAATATGGATCCCTGAGAGACACCGCTAGTCATCTGGACATTGAGCCATTGGCCACTACCTTCTGGATGCAACCATACAACCAGTTCCTCATCCACCCAACACACCACCCATCAAATCCATATCTCTCCAATTTAGAGAGAAAGAAGTTGTGGGGGACCATGTCAAAAGCCTTGCAGAAGTCCAGACGGATGACG
The DNA here is from genome assembly GCF_964289735.1 of Phaethon aethereus. Taxonomy (NCBI): domain Eukaryota; kingdom Metazoa; phylum Chordata; class Aves; order Phaethontiformes; family Phaethontidae; genus Phaethon; species Phaethon aethereus. The sequence goes on along the minus strand of NC_138577.1, from coordinate 44,776,320 downwards.
TCAATAGCTCTTCCCTGGTCCATTGATGTGGTCACTCCATCATAGAAGGCCACTAGGTTAGTCAGGCAGGACTTGCCCTTGGTAAAGCCATGCTGGCTGTGTCAAATCACCTCCCTATTCTCCATGTGCCTTAGCATAGCTTCTAGGAGGATCTGTTCCTTGATCTTCCCAGGCACAGAGGCGAGGCTCACAGATCAGTAGTTCCCAGGGTCCTCCTTGAGACCCTTTTTAAAAATGGGTGCAATGTTTCCCCTTTTCCAGTCACAGGGGACTTCACCTGACTGCCAGGACTTTTCAAATATCATGGAGAGTGGCTTCGTAATTACATCAGGCAATTCCCTGAAGACTCTGGGATGCATCTCATCAGGTCCCATAGACATGTATGTTCAGGTTCCTCATAATAAAACAATATTATCTCCCTTAGATTTTATGGTGATTTAATATTGCTTTCTTATTTGTTACCCAGTTTTCTCTGCTGAGCAGTATGTACTTAGCAGCTGTTATTCTGTTTAGCTCTTCCAGCTGTTCTGCCTGGCACTAGGCTACTGTATTGTAATGCCATTTAGAATCCCATCTCTGCTGCATTGCTGGCGTGCATTCAGTCTTTTTTTCACAACTCTGAACTGAAAGAATTCATTGATATCTTCCTAAATATTCTTCACAAGTTGGAACATGCCTACATACTAATGTAGACCAAAAAGGTCAGATAGATGTGTTTTAAAAATAACAATTTTTTGCATTTTATTTTATACATTTCTGCTACTTTGAGGAATTCAGGAACACAATCTTGCTTCCTTTTCTTGGTGGAAGACTTGTATGTTTTAAAGATAGTGAAAGGTAGGCCAGGAAGATTTCACTGAAAAGAAATTAAATCAGACAGGCCAGTATACAGACTTAAAAACACTGTCCACTTATGTCCTTGTTTCAGATTTGAGCAATAATCTACCTGTTTCCTTATAAAAATCCTTGTATGTATGTATACATGCACACAAATCAGTCAGGCCAACATAGAGAATGATAGGCTGCAGTACAGTTCAGGGAGTCATAAATGCATGCCAACTGGTAATACTCAAATATAAAACAAAAAAAACCCCTCGTATGAAGATGATTCAGTCAAACTGCGTAGTACCAGAAAAGCTGCAAGGTGGTCCTTTTTTATAAGCGTGCTTCGTGATGTTCCCAGGCACAGAGGTGAGGCTGACAGGTTGGTAGTTCCCAGTGTCCTGCAAGGGAAGCGAAGGGAAGGGAAGGGAAGGGATAAAACTCTTATGGATGAACAAAGGAAGATTCATGTTTAAGAATATCCAAGACTTTGTCACCCTCTGAAGAAATAGAAAAGCTATTAGCTGTTAGTTATGTCTCTCTAATTATGCCTGTGTTGCTATAGCTTAGGTAGCAAGAAGTTGTTATAACAAGCTACCACCATTTATATTTTGATTGCAGTTCCAAGCAAATTCACAAGATGGCAAAGACTGAAGGATTCTCTAACCTCTAGGTGTTTCTTATTTTCCCTATTCAACATACTTTGGAGGACAATAAGATAATTGAGGCTGAAAAGCCTGGGAGGAAGATTAGCTGTGATCTCATGATCAGACCAGGTCACTCAGAGCTTTATCCAGATGAGTTTTGAAGACCTTGGGGGTGCATATGGCATAACATCTCCAGACTTCTGCTCCACCGCTGGACTGTCCTTTTCAGGAAAACATTTCACCTGATACTCAGTTTAAACCTTTCTTGTTTCAGTTTATGCCTGTTGTCTCTTGTCCTCCTGCTATAAACATCTGTGAAGAACCTAGCTACACCTCCTTGATCTCCTCCCCAGAGGTGCTGATGGTAAGTGTCTCTGAAGCCAAACTTTCTACAAGCTGAACAAGTCCTGGTCCCACACTATCTCCCTGCAAGGCCTGTTCTCCAGTCCCTGTCCACCTTCTTTGTCCTCCACAGAACTCTGTCCAGTTCATCAATGTCTTTCCTGTATGGAGGGGGCCAAACTGGACACAACACCTGGATGTGGTCTAGTGAGCACTCAGGAAAGGGAAGTAGCTACCTCTCTCAACCTATTGGCCTTGCTCCTGTTCACACACCCCAAGATGTTGTTGGCCTTCTCTATTGCCAGAGCACACTGCTAGCTCATGTTCAGCTCACAATTTTTATTTTAACATTGAGAGGAAAAATCAAATTATTATAAAAGTGCAGTGAATAATGTAATTCAGTGTATTGTTTAACTTCAGTAATAAAGAGGAAGATCAAGTTTGTCTGTGTACATTTGACTGTATGTGTACCTTATCACGCTGCCCTGTTTAGAATGACAAATGGATATAATATTATTATGAAATAGTCTATCTGCCTGAGGGAAAATAACTTCTAGTCTTATATTCTGGAAATTTTGAAGTTATTTTGTCTTGAGATTACTCTTCAAATAGGAAGGCTGTTGAATGTTACATGAATTACAATCATTAAATATCAGCTCAGTCTGGAAGATTTTAAATGCAATATATCAAAAGAAATATACACTAAAACTACGCTTTGAAAGGTACACCTTAATGTCCTTCAGGCTAGCCAGGGTATGGAATAATTTGTTACTCATGTTGAAAACAATTTGACAATTCTTGTCTTAACCAAAAGTAACATGAAAAAAATAAGAAGGTAAAGCCATGAATTAAACATTGTTTTAATGATCTTAGTTCTGGCAGAACTCAATCTGCTTTCCAGCCCTTAACACTACATGGAAACTCGGAGTATTATTTAACTCCATGAAGAACAGTAAATACTATCATAAAATGTTCTAATGTGAGTAACAATAAAGTCAAAGCCCATTTGAAAATAATTCTCTTTTTAGATCCCTTTCCAATAAGTAAGGACTGAGAGCTTTCTAATTTTATATTTCTTCTGTGTGTGTATTTCTGTATGTACATATTTTGTGTATTTGCAGTATATGTATGTAATTCACTGTGTGGTAGCTGCTTATTGTTTTTATAATCTCAAACAAAAGGTACTGTGGAAAGGATTATGTAAATACAAATGTACAGAAGATTCCTCAAATAATCTGAAGATAAGAACATTTTCCTTTTTGTAAGGAAAACTCTTTCCTTCGGTGTGCTTATGGGTTAATGCAGAGGGTTATTTCCTAACAACCACACAGCAGTCAAATCTCATCACCTTCAGCAGGAATAATTTATGGTTTAATCTTACATGCAAGCATATTAAATTAGTATTACTCATCAGAACTCACTTATTAATAAAACAAGCTGAATTAGCCACCGGAGAATCATATTTGGAAATTCAATGACAATTTTACATTTTTAATAAAGGCTCAGAAATATTATTGTGGAGCAGGTGGTATGAAGAAATGTGGTCAAATTTGACATTCATTAATAATTGAAGTGTGGAACGTGACAGAGGTGAAAATTGATATTGATTTTTTCCCCTCTAATATTTGGATGAGTTCTGAAAAGTAAATAAAATGAGATAACAAGACATATCAAGTCACCCTGATTTCTTTGATCACCCCTCCCTGTATGTACACATATATATCACTATTTTCCCTATCATGTTTTTGAATAATTCAACACCCATAGTCTTTCCAGTTCAATGCATTATAAAACACACTCAAGCTGCGTTTCAATCATATTAGACTGAAAGCTGAATTTTTTATGAAGGATTATTTAAAACAAAATGTGTCTTGGGCCCTACAGTCTCTGAAACCAAACAATCCTGAGAGTTCAGTGAAGAAATGTCAACACTGTGGAGAATTTTTCGATTCAAAAAATTAAAGGAATCCTGTTTGATGTATATTAACCATATCAATATTAACAACCTTCTGCTGGATTTCAGAAGTGATATGAGGGTGGGAGTATTATCAGGCTTGTATTTAACTAGTCGTGAAAACTCTGAAATACTTCTACTCATGCAGAACTTGACCTGCCTTTGGGACAGCTCCAACAGCACTCCTACTGATTTCAGTAATGCCAATCTGCGGGTTCAGTTGAGTTTAGCCTCACTGAACTCCAAGCATGCAAGGAAGGCCACTAGCCTCTGCTGACCAAACTCCAGTGCACTGTAGGTATCTCCATGGGGTATTTTCTGCAGGATTTACATGTCTATTAGAGGTCTGTGAGTTTGTTTCAGTATTCCTCACTTCGTTTTGTCCTCACACTGAACAGGCTTGTGGCCAGGATCTTCTTTACAAGATATCTCTTGGTTTATATTCAACTTCTACTTGAATGACTGGGTTCCCCTTTCTTGGCCCAGTACTGATGATTGCAATAGGGGAAACTTGCTGAAAATGAGCTTGAGCCTTCCATTCCCATGTGTGTACAAAAGTAAATTCCTTGCTTCTTGAGGAAATCACCTACTCACATGTTCTGGCTGTACGTGCAAATGTTATGGAGAAAATAAAGTGAAAAATCACTTTCTCTAATTTTCACTGTATAGGATTTCAACTTCAGCCTGTCTTCGATTTGAAACTTTTAACATAGACACATAGATATACACCTTGCAATATCACCCTCCTTCCTTCTGTACAGTCTCCTTTAAGCTTGCCTAGAACTGCAAGAAAATCTTGTTCTCATGGACTTTATCAAGGTAATTTTCTGGATTTCATGCTCTACAGTTAATCTAGAGAAGCAGTCCATGGAGTATTGTTCAATATGTTTAACAGTCTTCTCAGCAGAATTAGCTTTCTAGAGTTAATCTATGGGATAGAAGCAGATCAAGGAGTCTTCTCTTACAGTGTCTGTAAAAAAAAATGAAGGCAACTATAAAAATCCCAAAGCAGCAGAACATTCATAAAAAATATAAACAATCAGGAGTTAAGAAGGGAGAAAGTAGAAAAGTTCAAAAGCAGGAGAGAGAAAGTATGTCAACTCATTAGATTTCCTTCAATTTTTTTTAAGTATGCTTTCATGTTTTGAGATGAGCATCTCTGCTTCAAGATATTGAGCACAAATAATATTGATTGACTGTAGTTATTTTATGCTCTCTTGCCTTCTGTCTACTGCAGAACAAGTAACTGTTTGCAGGTCCTGTTGACTGTGTTAGCAGAGCAAATGGATGGTGCTCTAGGTCTCATTTTGTAAGAATGAATTTATATTGACTTCAATAGCCAGAATTAATGAAATCTAGTCAAATAACTGAAAAAGTATTCCACAAGGTATTTTGCTTTAATTAGTGAGAAGTATTGCAGAAAATATGAGTCAGCTGAGATTTTTAAACATAACAATATATTATTCTCCACTCATATCTGTCATATATTAATGTTGGAAACAACTCTAAACTGTGAATTGTGAGCTATTTGGAATTTGAGTGCCATTTCTTGATTTTTATTATTATGTGTAGGTTTGCATCAGACAGAAAATATAGTAATAAAAATATTACTATTTTAATTAAAATGAGATAGTATCTTAATCAGCAAGTATGAGCATCCACTACTGGGCAAGTTAAATTGTTCTTATGTGACACAGTGTAAACAGAAACATGTTCCTTTATGCAAAAATTCCAGTTGTTCAATAAAAGGATCATGCAAAGAGAAGTATGTGTTTGTCCGTAACAGTTACCAACTTTTCATGTACTCTTCTATCAGCAAAAGCAGGTTTGATATGAATAAGGAAAAGTAAACAGTAAAGAAAGAGGTAGGAGAACATGGTTTAAGTTGATTGCTTGCAGTGTTTGGAAAATAAGTGTCCTTTTGAATTTAGGCCATCGGTGCACTGTAGGCTACAATGCATTTCCTCTTCACAGTTAAAAACTTAGCCAATTCTTATTGAGCCAAAAATGCTCCAGGTACTGAGTATTTCAGTTCAGTCATCTGAAGGGCTGAACACTCTAAAAAGTGGAGTTTTTACACACCCTTCAGATCAGATTCCAATAATTTTGACTGGATTAGCAGCCTTGTGATACCACAGAACTATTTTGGAAACAACACATGGCTTTCCCTCCTGAGTTTTGACAGCTTTTTTTCCCCTCCCTGTTTCTGGAAGTGGCTGGGGAATTTCAGGCTTTGTCATACTTTTCTTCCCCAGTTTCACAGCATGATGTTAAGTTCAGAGATCACAGCTGTGCTTTTGGAGGATCTGTTTGTTTTGTCCTCTTCTTCCATGGGAAAACATGTCAGCAGTTTAAGTATGTGGTTGGTAAAGTTATGAAGAAAACTCCTTATATTGAAAACACTTTCACCACGTCGCAACATTTTCCTTTCCTCTGACAAGATTCTTAATACAAATATTAAAACAATTGGAGACCTCAGGTTTCTGCAGTCTGTTTTTTTATGATGTTGTGTTTTGTCCTCCTTATTCTGCATACATCATTAATTTTGTCCATCATTACACTACTATATATTACATATATAATCACACAAAAGTTGAGAGAGATGTACGCAAGACAGACATAGAAAAACTGTGGGAAGTTTTGAATATCTCAAGCAACTATTTCACATCAAAAGTCCACAGCAGATGGATATCTGTCTTAGGGTCCGAAAAATTCTACCTTGTCACTTGGGAAAACATGTATTTCTTACCTTCACTGCCACTAACATTGAGACAGGGATCATGCTCTGGGTGATAAGACATTTTTCAGAAAACATGGGACCTGCAACTCTTCTCTCCTTGCTGGAGTTGCTTATGAACTATGAAAAATTGCCAGTTTGTGTCTGTACCAGCCCATTGAACCTGAACATCCACGTAATGCCTCAGGTTATAGTTTGTTTGAAACTCCCAGAAAATTCATTGACAAAGATTTTGTGCAATGAACCCTGGAAGGCTCCCTCTACCTTATTTGAAACCTTGAATTCAGGCCATTTACTGTAGCTGCACTCATTTTATTCTACCTGGCTGTGCTTAATTTATTCATTTGTGGTTAAAAATTACTGCTCTTAGGAGTTAACGTACTATCCAAAGGAGATGAAAATGGTTAGTTTAGGAATACTAACCAGCTTTGTCCCTTTCTGAAAACCTGCCATTTACATAAAAAGTTATTCCTTTCCTGTAAATTGAGGAACTGACCCTTATTATTTATTACAAGAAGACTAATTGATTAAAGAATTGAGTTAGTCAACTGTTACAAATATTTTTTAAAAATGCTTCCTTTCTTATTTTAACCATTAGAAGAAAGATGTGGATACTTGCTAGGAAGGCATCCTATGATCTATATAAATATAGTTATATAATTCCTCATGTGCTACATAGCTCACTTTACTACTGACATCATTCCACTGATTCCTCCACTACTACGCCAGAAAAATAGCAAGTTTGTAGTTCTGTATCCAAGAGAAAGCTCAGAGTTTTGTGATACGTGACAGAATATAAGTGAATAATAACTTAAATTTCCACTCCCAAACAGAGCTGTGCCACACATTGTAGAAATTTATGCCTACTGATTATAATTCTTCTGGGTCCAGAGCCCATCAGTGCCTATTATTAAGGACCATGGAGGGATAAACATGAATGACAGTGCACTCGCCATTAGGTTGATGGCATTGTCAATCAGCCTCTAAGGATCTTAGGAATAGGTTTCATTGTTCACTGAACATACTTATTTGAGTTTATGAGAGAGCTGGTTTGAGCCACCTCTTTTTTTCAGTATTTGAGGAGACACTGTGTATTTCTGTGTGTTAGATGTGATGTTAATGCCAAATTTTGAGCACCTAACTCTGGAAAGGAAATACCACATTGCCGGAGAGTGAATACTCAGACAGGTTATTAACTCTGCAGGAGCCAAGAAGTCAAATCTTTCAGAAGTATTTCAGCCAATAATTGTAGAAAATTAATTTTTTATTTCATGAGTGGCCAAACTAGACATAAGGAAGAGATCTTTCACAATGAGGGTGGTGAAACACTGGAACAGGTTGCCCAAAGAGGTGGTAGATGCCCCATCCCTGGAAACATTTCAGGTCAGGTTGGACTGTGCTCTGAACACCCTGATCTAGGTGAAGCTGTCCCTGCTTGTTGAAGAACGTTGGACTAGATGACCTTTAAAGGTCCCTTCCAACCCAAACTAGTCTATGATTCTATGAAATACACAATATGTTTGGAACCACTTAGAGATCACTGAACACATATGAAAACCAGAAAAGTGGATTTCTTTCTTGAGTTCAGATTTTTTTCTTTAAGGCAAAGAGAAAAAAAAGCATTCACTCTATTGACAAAGGGGAAAATTATTACACTAGTTGATTTTTAAAAATATGCTTTGGTGACATGTATTTCACTACTTAGCTGAAAAATATTTTATTGCAAGGAAAAGAAGGAGGTGGTGTTATGATCTGGCATGGGGATAAACGATCTTTTTATGAAGTCTGGAGTAACTTGGTGGTAACACACAAGGCACAGTCTTGTAAACGCTAGTTCCATGGTTCTCTGAAACAAATGTTAATTCATCATTCATAATTTGGTATGAGCTGCCATACATAACTCTCAAGAAAAACATATATGATGATAAAAATAAAGGTTACAAATATATGGTGGTGTTAATTTCAGACTAAGAAAAGGATATTGTTCTATTTCCTGTTCTTTTGTATTGCTATTTTTTTGTAGTCCTGCCTTCCTCTGATTGCTTTTCTTAAAAGATAAAAGTCATTCCTCTTCATTTAGAAGAATAAATTTTACAATAGACTATGAATTGCAATCCAGAAGGTACTCTTTACAAATGCTACCTTGAAAATGTTTTCTGGAGAACAATGAACTGAAGTTCTGATCCCAAAAACCCTTCCTATAGCAAGATCCTTCTGTTTCCTTTGGGGAGAAAAATGTCAATATTATTTGCACCTGGTGATAGTAAATCCAGTAGGAAGAACAGATAATGTGAGGACAGAAACAATCTATAGCTCGTTACACTGTGTTTAGACTTTATTATAACCTAAAATTGCCATGGCAAGAAACAGTCATTTTACACGGCAATCGGAAGACTATACAGATCTGACTTTGTTTTTAATGAAGAAAAAAAGGTTAGAAAGTAATAGTATCTAAAATACTCAAAATACAAATACAAAATCATACACGCATTCCCAGTGCCCATACATATTTTTACGATTCCTGTGAGAGCAGTAACTTAATTTTGATCTTCCATCATTTAATTTGCTTAGCTTATATCAAAAAGTTAACTTGCTTAGCATAGTCAAAGCTGTTAGTTGTTGGTTTGTAGACAGACATGTTACAGTAATTATGGTAATACCTCTATTTTGGTTTTTTGTGTATGAATAGCAATGGCTGCAGTGACGTCTATCCTAGGCAATATCCCTTAGTGTCAATTTCTCTTCTCCTTTTTCCAATTGCATGTTATTTTTATTTTGAGATTAATATATATATAAAAGAGATATCTGAAAGTGAATTACAGTCATAAACATTTTGTATAGGTATAAAAGAGTATTGATTAAGTAGTGACTCCAGTATGAAGAGACATTTCTATAGGATGTAACAGGCAAAGTGTACAACAAAGCGGACAAGACTTCATGAACTGCACTCACTCACTAATACTTTTTGCTGACTGGAACAATCCAAGTGGCAGAGGAGCAGGCTTTGAGGAATTGCCCATCCTGTGATAAATGCTTCATTCTCCTTGTAGAGAGTCAGACTACAGGGAGCAGTGTTGTATCATGGCGCAGAAAAGTGTGGGCTTTGGCATACCTGCCAGTATCCTGAACACAAAAATGAGATGGCTAATTTGCATATGTGGACATACTTTGCATAAGAATGGAAATTACTGAGAGATGGACAGGGAAAAAAAATAGGAAAAAATGCACTATCCACTCCTTTATGTTTTCTTTGAGAGTGCAAGGCTCTTTCCCACAACAGTTCATAATTTTCTTCCGGCTCTGTACATTCCTAGCCTTGCTCTCCCTGAATGAATTGATTTTCATTCTCTATTCTGTTTCAAGTCAATCAAGCGATTTTTTTCATCCATTTTTACATAAAATTACCTACACTGGCTCAGATCAAAGGTCTACCTACTGTAGAATCCTGCTCCTGACAGGGGGCTTAGGGAGGAGTATAAATACAGGGCAAGCACAGAACGATACTTTCCTAGAATAGTCTCTTTCCTGCTGGGGATTTATGATGCAGAGACTTGAACTAGAGATGGCATATATTCCATGAGTTTTTCTGCTCGTTTTCTGATTCCAAACAGACGTTTAGCATCAACAACATCCTGTGTCAAGGAAAACCACAGACAAAATCACAGGATACTGAAGACCTGTCCTCCTTTGCCTGGAACAGTGCCGTTTATTTCTTCTGTTCATTCTGCTCACTCATGGAGAAAAGATGCAAGATCGCGCTCCTGCTAGTACCTCAGAATAAGAACCAACACACAAATCAGCAAACATCACTTCACGATGTGTCCAGGACCTAGACAGTGAATTACAGCTCACAAAAGTGGAGCTGCCTCTCTTCAGGTCTAGAAGTTCCTGCACGTGTATGGTTGGGACCCTCTGCCCTAGATATCCCACAAGTAAAATGAGAGTAACATCTCCTCTTTTTTCTAACAAGACTTGTGTGGTCAAAATACGTCAGAGAATATCATGTACCTATCCACAATGTTTGTGTTACTGTAATGAGGAAAAACAGTTTTGCCAAAAACCCATAATTTCCCCTAGAAATTGTATCCAAGAAGAAAGATGATATACAAATAATGTCACATTAAATTAAAACAAAACAAAAATATACTGTTAATGTAAGGGTGATAAATGGCGATGGAAGGAAAAATGGTAAAAATACTCCTCTGGCTTGTTTGTTTGTTTGTTTGTTTGTTTTAAATCCATGATACTTAGTCTAATAATCACATCCATTTGCAGGACTATGTGTGAAAATAATGGTCATGTCATGACAATATATTCCTAGAATTTGTATGAAAATATACATAGCACATCTTTTCTGCATAAATTCTTGCTCTCTATAATTTATCAAATGCTGCATGGCCTGTTGTAAGATCATACATTATGAACAGTGAGACTTCTTTTTTACTTTAAATAAGCACTCGCTTACTTGTCGTACTCCAAATCCTTTCTTGCCCCACACACAGTTTGCTACACTACTGCAGTTAATTAAAAATACAAGTGGAATTACTCTATATTGTCCCTAGTTCAGCCTGTTGTCCAAATAAATGAAAAGAAAATAACATAACCATAGATTTACACTTATGCTGTTATCTATGCATTATGTACCTCATTAATCAGCATTAGAGAAAAAAAGTATTCATTTGCTTGGAATTTCTCCATTTTCAATATAGGGTTAACAGACCTCTTCATTGTTGTACAGCTGAAGGTATATTTCAATACTGCTCCCCAGTAAGGACTTCTTTCAAAGCATCAGTTGTTGTTTCCATTGTTGGAAAGTGTTGTTTCCATTTACTTGATGGATGTGAGCTGACTTTTCCTGTCTTTCTCTAAAATAGGCTTGCTCATTATTTTCCTCCTCTTCTTTGGTCCACTGAGTGGAATAAGAACTTTCTGGTCTTACTCTTTGTTATTTTGGAAGTTCACTATCACCAAGTTCTGGTGTAATTTTTAGTCATTCTTCTCTTTGTCTGAGTCGGTACTCTGTGGCGAGAGTGTTTTTCTCCCCTTCCTGTCATTAACCTGTTCTTGAAGAGTTCTGATCTTTCAGTCCTTTATTTCTAGCTCATGCTAGCAGATGAGGCTGTGAAATCTCCTTTTGGCAGTGCAATTGCACAGCAACAAGCAGTCATAGGACAACATCTATTCACCTTCTTCAGTCCTTCTCAGGGTAGAGACCTTTAGTTTTACTTTTTCAACGCTGTTTCCAGTGAAAGCTGATTGCTTAAGAAATAGAGTATGTATGGAGAAAAGCTCCTTATCAAGTAAGGGAAGGAATAACCTATCCACATCTGCTTAAGTCTGTTGGCAGTCTAGTCACAATCAGCTAAACAACTTTCCCACTTTACCTTCCCCCAAAGGCCAAATATTTCCTTCTGCAGGTCAGACCTTATACTTAGAAACCATCACACAAAAGGGCTCTTACACTCCTTAATCCCTATCAGAAATGCCTTTGACACATTAGTGAGTGCCCAATCCGCATTAAATTGATGACGTATGGCATTTATCTCAGGGATCAGCCTGTAACAGTAACTTTGTTTTCTAGCTTTTGACTTGACAAATATTTCCACCTTCATTGCTTGGAGACATTCACTCTTGGAAGCCTAACAGTGCATTTCCTGCTCTCTGAAGTTGCTTGCTCCTTCTCTGACATTCCTCAACAAACATGTTACTTTGTTAACACTTTGACTTCCAGATGTTCTTCTGTGCATGTGTATCTACAGAAAAAGATCATATGATAAGCAAATGACATCAGTAACCAGATTTTGAATTGTCCATCTATGTCAAATAGGTGAGTAAACATGTTGTGGTGTGGCATTTTCTACATGTAGGTAAAATATATCACAGCTTCTTTAGCCATTTTACCTCCCTGTCCTCTAACTTGGAAAAGCCACTCCCAAGGATGTCAGCAGCCTCTTTTGGTTGGCCTTTTCCCAGAACTAGGGATTTAGATTAGGCAGCACCTTGCAAGGCTCAACCATGGGACCCTCATTTGAACCGCCCGTTGGATATACATGACAAAATCTAATACACCTGCAAGTATTTTGAAAATAATATTTGTTCTTATAACATTGATATAATATATTATATATTATTATACAGCTAGCTGTAGGATGTGACAAAGTCTTGATGAACATCTGAAGGATTTATTTTCACTGCCTCTGCCTCTCACAGTCTTGATGAGGGTTAAGTGATCTTACGCTCTAGTTGTTTTTACATGGAGAATTGAATAGTTGAAATAGGTTTCAGGATAGTCTGGCAGAACAAGAAGAGAAGGCAAGAATTTTTGGGGAGCTAACTTTACAGTTTGGGGGTTCCTTCCTCAACTAAGAAGATAAAAAATATGTATATATAGTGTAATAAAGAGGAGGAAATAATGAGACTTAAAGATTGTCTTATTTAACACTAAAGCATTTAATAATTCTAGATGTCATTAAAATTATTATCGTGCAGGTTACCAAGAGCATCATGTCATTTATCATACTTTATGTTACAAGTGGTAGTTAACAACATGAGATTTTGGCCTTACATGGCATGTCTTCCATCTCTTTAACTACTTTATTTTAACACTGTTGACACCTTAATACTGCAAGTCATATCTTATCAAGCAGCTCTACAGTTTGTGTGCCAAGACATTTAACTTCTTCAACATTTTATTCTTTCCAGAGTATCAAAAGAAGAGTAAGAAATGAAAAATCAGATGTAATATTGTTTGCACTTCCTTACCCTATGCAGAAATTGAAAGGAAGCAGTGAAAATAACGGATTGTGTAGTTCTGATAAAGTATAGTTGGCTATGTAAATCTGTGTAGATTAATTCTTATTACAAGCCAGTTCAACCAGTGTAAGTCAGTGCACCTCTAGTGATGTCAGTGGTGTTATGATAACTTAAAATCTCTTCAGATATGAATATCTATTACCTTGTCTGTATTGCTGTCCATATCTGTCTTCTCAAACTCTTTGGAGCTAACCTCTTTGTTAGGGAATTCAATGTTAGCTCTAGTGAAATAAATGGATATTGTTATAAAGTCCAATTCAAGGCTCTCAGCATCTAGGTAATATTTTACTTAGTATGTTCTAAAGTCTACCCTACAGATTCTAGCATAGCAAGGGTGTTCAGACATTTCTAGGACTGTAGGCAATTTGTGATGATAACAGCCATGCGAGGCTTTGTTTACTTGTTATTCCCCCCGCCCCTCTCCTCTGTTTGCCCATATTAGCAAGCACATGTGCAGTAATGACTCTGTGAAGACACTAATAAAATGAATATTTGGATAACAACCTGAAGACCCTTGTACTGTGTGAGAATACTATGTTGCATACAAAATTACATTTTCAGATGCAACAGAAAGTCAGCAAATCTGGTTTGTATTCTAAATGTTTTCATCTCTCCTTTAAACATGTGTTTGAGTGGCACTAGAAAACCTGAAGCTATACCCTGACAATTCTTCAAACACCTTGTTATGGTATTTGCAGATTATTAATAATACAAGATAATCAGACTTGGAATTAGCGACTGTTCACAAAATATGTGAAGCTCTCGGATTATTGCTTATCTCTGTTGACCTGTCCTCCATTACCATGTCCTGGATATTGGTATATATCCCTTACATCTGGTCTAAGGTTTATGGAATGAATCAGAGTACTAGTGTTTCAAATTTGCTAACTAAAAGACTAGCCAGACTGCTGACCGGTGGACATGACCCTCTCATCTCCTATTGAACATTTAGGCAGTTAAACTCACTTGAGAAAAATTCAACACAATAAAAATACTGACTGCAGTCACCACAGCATGAAAGGACAGTATACCAAAACAGTGTGAAGTATGTGATGTATATTCAAAACACAGAGACTGTCAAATATCATGACATGAGTTTGACACATGGACTCAGCCAACAGGCATTGGTTTTATTTAACATTAGTAAAATACAGTGTGTAGTCTGCTGACTGCAGTTGCAAATACATGCTGTTTGATAGAAATTTCAAATTTTTCTTAAATCCAGGAAATAACTGCCTGGTACTGTATTAGTTCAAGGAGAGAGTGCCTACCTACTAGTGTTTCCTGTAGCAATGTTTCCTGCTCTACTCTGAATGCATATGTAAGAGTCAATCAGTTCTACCTATGACTCAACTTAAGTGTCTGAAACAGTCACAGCCTGAGCTATTTGGTTCTTTTATGTCATTACTCTTGTCTTAAAAAAAGATTGAAATCTAAGTAGTCAAAAAGTACAGCTGAGTTATAAAGCTCAATATCTGTTTGCTTTGTAGGATAGGACAGTTTTTAAAGTCTGTGCTTTTAACAATTTCAAGTACATCTATTAAATAATGTCTAAACACAGAGTTTCAAGCAGGGCTTTACACCAACATTATTCTAATGAGGAATAAGGTCAAAAGAATGATTCATGTAAATCTTAATGCAAACCATGTTTTTCTATGTTTTTTTTTTTAATTGAAAATGTGAAAATGTGAAAATGTGCTGCTGCACCTGGTAACAAGATAATAAGTTATCATCCCTTTATAGAATAAGGAGTGATTATTCTCCTGTGCAGCTGAGAGGTGAAGCCAACCTAAAATCTCCTGCAGGTGTCACCTAAAGAGAACCAAGAAGGCAGAAAACACATAGAATACTTCTCTCAGGTGTTCTGAATGGTTGATGACACATATGCATATGTTTGTGTGCTTATAAATAAATATATGTTTATCATTTATGTTTAAATGCATCTATATACATGCACACATAAACATAGAAGATACAAGTATAGATATACACGTGCATGCAGACAGAATATGTATCTGTGTAAATGTGTAGTGCGCTGAGATGTAAACATATACATTTAATTTTTAAATATTTATTTATATATTTTTGCATGTCATACTCCTTTTGTATGTATGTTATATTCAGGTTTAGAGACACATGAGCAACATTATCTTTCCAATTTTTTTCTTTCTCTCACCATTCATGGCCACTGTACACGGGAACATAAATCACAAATATATATCATGAAAGCATTCACAAATGTGTATATAGTCACAAACACAGATATACATTAGGTCTATATATGTGCAGGAAGAGAATGGGATGGACACGGGGCGGGGGGGGGAATGAGGGTGTATTCTGTGTATTTGTCATGCATGCACACATGCATGTAAACATGCACGCATCATACACAGACATAATTCTTCACCACCTTTTTTCCTATGCAACATAAACAAGACCTCTGTTTAACCCAGGGAGTTAATTTAGTCAGACTTTGATACATCACTTTTTGCCTGGTGTTAATATTTTAATTCAAATGCTATATCATCTTTTACCTTTTATTTATGATGATCTTCCTATTCATTTCTCAAGCATGCAATCACTGCAGGAAGAGAAGGCATTGATCTTTAATTTTCTTCTTCTCCCTTTGTATTCCATACTTTTGGCCCTTAAGAAAAAGTATAGGCTGTGAAAGGGAGAAAAAAGATAGAGGGGAAGGAAAAAAAGGTCATACTTTGGGAATTCTTTCCAGGAAGTTGAACAAGAACCAGCCTTTTTCACCAACTAGGAGATATGCCTATAAATAAGAAGTAAGTTTCATGACTTTGTCTTTAGGTAAGACATAAATTATACACTACTTCTGAATTGAAACCTGAATGTGAAAAGACAGACAGAGAAGACATTTGGAAAAGGAAGATACAAGTTTGGAAATATGGATACTAAAGCTTTTGCATAATCTTTCAATAAATTCACCTGCAACCCTAACAGACCAACCTATCAGATACATGATTGCTATTTAAAAACTTAGAATCCTGGATTCTAAGAATTAGAAATCTAATTCTAGAGTTAGAATATAGTAAATAATTTTTTCCCTTTGAATACTAACCAGCAGGAACTGTGAATCAAGGTCTATGTTCTGTATAGTGTAATAGTGCCATTGAAAAATCAATTTTCCTTCTGTCAACACAAATGGACAAGAAAGATTGCCTAAACAAAGATTTCAGTAATATCTTCCTTCTTTTCAAGCTCAAACAAGGATTACATAAATTCTGAAAAGTCTGAATTCTTATCAACACATTGTTAAGACTCTCTTAAAGTATCATTTTCTTTCAATCTTCCATCTCTTCACGTCAATGCAATCTGATCTTTTCTTCTGAACCACACTTTTATTTAAATCATGTGTGCATGAGTGTGTGTATAAGCTTCTAATGGCACTGCATGTTGCAACATGGACACAACTTGCTTGCCTAACCCTGGTTTGTTGTTTTCAGAAATCATCAGAGTTATTATTCTGACAAAATGGTCTATTGATATCATACATATTATGGGAAATTCTCTAGGCATCACCAAATGACTGAAATGTCATTACTCTGAAATTCTGAAAAGAAATGTTAAATCACTCTGCTTGATAAAACCTGTTGAATCCCAATTTGGATATCAGCACAGACAAAAATTCCAATAGTAGCTGGAAAAAAGTAAGGGTAGGACAAGTCATGACAAGAAATCTGTTGAGACTTCATATGAATTAATGTTGACAGGCTTCTCTGCACTTCATTAGCTGCTAGTCATTTTTATGCACCATTCAGACTGCAAGATAGAACCACTGGCATGGGATGGCATAGATGTAACGGTACATCAGGTTGGACTTAGTCCCACCTTTATGGTGGCTGTGTGAATGCACATGATAATAAAGAAGAATTTGACTACGCCACCATGGGTGCAATTTATTCAGTCATTTCCACATTCAGGTGATTTGAAGAGCAGAGGTCTGCACAGTCCCCATTACTTTCCATTCGTTCTGTATTCACCAGAAGCAATCTGGTCCCAATGAATATCTATTCTACTGTACAAGTGTCTTGTGCATTTAATGAAATCATTAACCTACTCAATAAAAAATATATTCAGTTGCTCTTTTTTGTGTTGATGCATACAGCTATGTCTTAGGTGATGTGCAGCTGTGTGTGTGTGAAGATGGGAAAGACAGACTTGGAGAGAAGCAGTTATTCCTAAATTCATGTGTAATGGTTATGTCATCACCAAGAAAAAAATGAATCCTGTTCTGGTTATTCCATGTTATCCAGGGAATCGAAATATGATATCACAGTTCATAAAAGTTCATTTTTGCTTCAGAAGCACAAAAAATTCTCTTTTGAAGTCAGATGATATGCCACATGGGTTATGCTTGATTATGTGAAAAGAATTTGACTCAAAAGGAAATTACTGTAATACCTAAGCAGTTAAAATAAAAATATAAATAAGGACAGGATATAAATCAGAATTCCATCCTGTTCATTTCTTTATGTGAACACAATCATGAACAATACAAAACTGAAACTCTCAGTAAAGTAGAGTTGAAATCCCTGAACTTCTTCAGGCATTTTTGTGGAGTTTCACTCACCATTTATTGAATTAAATTATATTTTATAACTCAGGGAAGTGACAGGCCTAAGGGTTCTGGGGAAATTAAATGTCTCTGAATGGTGAGCAAACTTACAAGAACAGCATACCAAGAACATCAACTGATTTTGAAGGTCCTTCTTATGGGACAGCCCCTTACAAGGCAGCCCCTTATGGAACACATGTCTCTCATCTAACTGGGTACCTATTTAATGACTGGGATTGTCCATGCATCCTAACTACTCTGTTGAGAAAGTCAGCTTCAATGGGAGATTCAAACCACTTAAGATTTGAATCTACCTATCCGAATCCCTAGTAATTACAAAGAGCAGTCTAATCTGTCATCTAACTGAAGGTAAATAATGTTCAATATTAATCACCTGTTAGGTGCCCAAATTAGATGGGATCACAGAATCATAGAATCATGGAATCCTAGACTCATAGAACGGTTTGGGTTGGAAGGGACCTGCAAAGATCCTCTAGCCCAACCCCCCTGCAATGAGCAGGAACGTCTTCCACTAGATCAGGTTGCTCAGAGCCCCATCCAACCTGACCTGGAATGTTTCCAGGGATGGGGCATCTACCACCTCTCTGGGTAACTTGTGCCAGTATTTCACCACCCTCGCTGTGAAAAATGTCTTCCTTATCTCTAGTCTGAATCTACCCTCTTTTGGTTTAAAACCATTACCCTTTGTTGTATCGCTACAGGCCCTGCTTAAAAGTCTGTCCCCATCTTTCTTCTAAGCCCCTTTAAGTACTGGAAGGTGCAATAAGGTCTCCCTGGAGCCTTCTCTTCTCCAGGCTGAACAACCCCAATTCTCTTAGCCTTTCTTGCCATAGGAGAGGTGCTTCAACCCTCTAATGATCTTCATGGCCCTCCTCTGGACCCACTCCAACAGGTCCATGTCTTTCCTGTGCTGAGGGCTCCACAGCAGGATGCAGTACTCCAGGTGGCTTCTTACCAGAGCGGAGCAGAAGGGCAATACTGCTTCCCTTGACCTGCTGGCCATACTTGTTTTGATGCAGCCCTGAATATGTTTGGCTTTCTGGGCTGCAAGTGCACATTGTGGGTTCATGTTGATCTTCTCATCAACCAGTACCCCCAACTCCTTCTTGACAGGGCTGCTCTCAATCCATTCTCTGCCCAGTCTGTATTTGTGCTTGGGATTACCCCAACCTATATGCAGGACCTTGCATTTGGCCTTGTTGAACTTCATGATGTTTGCACAGGCCCACATCTCAAGCTTGCAAAAATCCCTCTGGATTGCATCCCTTCTCTCCAGCATGTTGACCACACCACACAGCTTGGTGTTGTCTGCAAGCTTGCTGACGGTGCATTCAATCCCACTGTCCATGATGCCCACAAAGATGTTAAACACTTTCAGTCCCAATACTGACTTCCAAGGAAAGCCACTTGTCACTGGTCTCCTCTTGGACATTGAGCTGTTGACCACAACTCTTTGAGTATGACCACTCAGCCAATTCCATATCCACCAAGTAGTCCATCTGTCAAATCCATATCTCTCCAATTTAGAGATGAAGATGTCATGCAGGTGAGTGTCAAATATTTTGCACAAGTACAGGATGTAATCTGAGCCATAGACCTTTCCTTCACACTGTTAAGAAGTATTCCACGTACAATGAGTTTTGTTGTGAGGAGATTATTTTTATGTCAGGAGGAAGGAGATCTGGTGCCTGAGGCTTAGATAATAGGTCCTGGAAGCAGCAACCTCATCTGAATCTGAACTCCTAGGCCACATTGTGGAGAAACTGGTCCCACTTTTCATTACTCAGCTTGATCCAGTGGGATTTAGTCATTAAAGTACCTGTGGGGAGTTGAGGCCTAAGGGCAAGACCCCTTTACTTCCCAGTAACTTCCACTAGAATTGAAGCGCTCCCATTTCATGCCCCACCCTGCAAGAGGTCTGAAATGCTTTCACCAGTAAAATTCCAGCTCATTTTTTGTGGGGCTTTTTCTAGATGCTCAGCACCTATTGAAACCAATATATGCTAGGTCCATAACTAGCCTTAAAACCCATCCCTTGAAGAACTGTCTATACCATTATTAAATGCATCCATCATCTGCTCTCGCAGAATTATGTTACTGAACACATAATAGTGTACATCTCTTTCTGATAAGCTACAGCATGGCTAAAAAATGTTTCCTGCAATATCTAATATTGGGGTCAGTTCTGATAAATCTACATGTTTTTTTAAAGGGGACTAGATGACTTTTAAAGGTCCTTTCCAACCCCCAAAATTCTATGATTCTATTGAAGACAACTTTTCTGCTTGTTAGCCTGTTCTTTTCCACATATCCACAAAGGCAATGGATACTCTTATAGGGTTAATTTTCTTAGCTTTTGGTTTTAGATTCATAGAACACATTGTGTCCAACCTTAATATTTTACACTGTAAGCCATATCATCTTTTATCTTTTATTTATAGTGATCCTCATATTAATTTCTCAATAGCAGCTGGCACAGCAGGAGGGACAAGGCATTGATCTTCCAATTTATCCACTACTCTTACATATCCTGAGGTCGAAGCAGCCTAGAGAGATTGATGGAGCTCTGGCATCAGTCCAGCGGTTGTGTGTTTCTCATGCATGAAAATCAACAACAGGAAACAGAAATTTGACAATTGGCAGTAATATCAGCAACCTCTGTAATAAATATAACAGGAAGGTCTTCAATAATTTAATGGAATATCAGGTATTCCATAATGAAAAATCAGCCATGTGAGAGTCTGTGTGTATAGCTTTGTGAGATTCTGTATATGTGTGCTTAGATATGTACACATACAGCTGCAAACACCAATATACATTTTATTTTATTTACAGACCAGAAAGTCATAAAAGTTATCTGTGATGAGATTAGTTGTATTATTTCTCTGCTAATGCAGGAAAAGTAGCAAAATTAAAAGGCTCTCATGTTTGCAACAGTTAGGTAAGAATATACACACACACATATGTATATGTATTTCCTTTAACCTCACAACAAGAGTCACAGGGCTTCACTCTAAGTTGTGACTAATATCTTAGAATCATTCATACAGGCTCCTAGGGACAGGCCTCTGAAGGATCGCACAAAGAGAAGCCTTTCTTATTCTTAATCATTATATTGTTTGTAGTTGCACAACAGGGTTTGACAGCTCCCGCTGTATCACTTCCACTTTTTCTCTCTTTAAAAACAAGCAGTTGATGTGCATTTTTAGCAGTTAGGAACCACAGATTAATCCTGCATTCCAAGAACAATCCCATCTCATATCCCTGGTCATATGCAGTAAGAAAGAATTCTAACCATCCAGCCGTAGAATCATAAAATCATAGAATAGCTTTGTTTGGAAAGGACTGTTAAAGGTCATCTTGTCCAGCCCCATTGCAATGAGCAGGGACACCTTCAACTACATCAGGGTGCTCAGAGCCCCATCCAACCCGACCTGGAATGTTTCCAGGGATGAGGCATCTACCACCTCTCTGGGCAACATGTGCCAGGGTTTCACCACCCTCGTTGTGAAAAATGTCTTCCTTATCTCTAGTCTGAATCTACCCTCTTTTGGTTTAAAACCATTACCCTTTGTTGTATCGCTACAGGCCCTGCTTAAAAGTCTGTCCCTATCTTTCTTCTAAGCCCTTTTTAAGTACTGGAAGGCTGCAGTAAGGTCTCCCTGGAGCCTTCTCTTCTCCAGGCCGAACAACCCCAACTCTCTTAGCCTTTCTTGCCATAGGAGAGGTGCTTCAACCCTCTAATGATCTTCATGGCCCTCCTCTGGACCCACTCCAACAGGTCCATGTCTTTCCTGTGCTGAGTGCTCCAGAGCTGGATGCAGTTCGCAAGGTGGGGTCTCACCAGAGCAGACTAGGGGTGCAAAATGCCCCTCCTGGTTTAATCTATTAGCTTGAGGCAGGTTACACGGCTTTGTAGACACAATTTCAAACACAAACTTTATCATCTCTCTCTGCTGAGTACATCTAAACACAGAAATGCTGTCTTACTCAAAGGAAGCTAAAATTATATATCTAAAAGTTAGCTAAGACATACAAAAGTGAAGCTGTCTTAACAAGGGAATCTGAGTAGCAGTTACTGCACAAGCATGCACTATAAAAAGCTTCAGGTAAAACTGCAGCTTGCTCTTCTATTCTGCAACATGCAGGAAGTTACAGTCAACATTATGTTCACTGCCATTTCTCTTCTGTGGCATTAGCTCTTTGGATTTGTCTCTTTTCCCCCTTTGCTTGTTATCTTCCAATCACCCAGAAAAACAGTAACAATTCATGGTGCTGGAGTTTTCTGTCTCCTGAACCCAGGACTCAGATGGGAGCATGTGGGAGAAACTGAAAGGTTTGGATGTAAAACCAGCACTCCAGCTGGTAGCCAAATGACATGGCCTGTGCACAAAGCAAGGGGAAATACTAAGACTGAAAAAGTCCACATTATACATGAACCCATTTTATATGCTCTGAAGGTGTTATTACAATTATCAGACCTGAGTTAGACTTAGGAGCACTTTGGAATTGTTGTAATTATGGAGTTGCTGGGGTGAACTCTGTTCGTTTTGGAGCTGCATCCGTTTTTGGCAGTATTCAGCTACATATTGTTCCTGAAATAAAAATAAATCTCATCCCTTACAAGTCTTAAGAAATCAAAAACAAGGGAGGAGTATCTTTTTACCAGACACTTTAAAAGCTGCAGAAGAAAAACTCCCCTACTACTCACAGTATTTTTTGTATCTTAGGAAGATACCGCAGACCTCATGCATGGTCTGAGGCACATACTCATTCCCTTTAACAGTCTGTGATGCAGTGTATGTATATAAGGTGTCGTGTGATCTGTTGAGCTTTATGTTGTAATGCAGCTGCTTTAAAAATTCTCACAGTTTTAATGGCCACAGTAAACAGAATATCTTACTTAAAGCTCATAGCAAAAGGCTATGAGGGGCTTTAAAGTACAGCACAGAAATTGCAAGAAACTACTGCAAGGTATTTTTTTATTTTAAAGCTTTTTGTGACTATGCAGACCCTTTATTCTCAGAAATCCTGTCTCCTATAAAGAATCCCTGCTTGTGAAGTGTATTTACTAAGAAAGGATAAGAAACCTCTGAACATTTAGCCAAATCTAGAAATATGCTTAGGCTGTTCTTTTGTCAAGATTTTTGAAAATATTTAAATACATTATTTTTCACTACTGACTTCAGCTGGAACGATAATAAGAAATGCTGATAAAATGAGAGAGGTTTTTCTCATGGTATTTCTGGACATAAACAGTAATAGAAGTGCCAGAGATTTCACAGGAGAGACTGCTTTTATGATATTTCCTTCTCAATTTTATTATTTTATGGAGTTCAATAATGTCTTGGGTGCTTCAAGTACAGGTAAGATGAATAGTGCATAAAAAACCAAAAGCGGCTTCTGTCCCAAGGTGGTTCCAATCTGATTTCATGCAATGGCAAGAAGAAAGAGAATAACAAAATGGAGTTAAATGGGAAAAGACAGAGACAAAGATAATTATGACTGTCTAATAGTTCAGTGATCGTGTACATGCTTGTCGTGGTTTAGCTCCAGCCGGCAACTAAGCACCACGCAGCCGCACACTCACTCCCCCTCCCACAGTGGGACGGGGAAGAGAATTAGGAAAAAAACCTCATGGGTTGAGATAAACACATTTTAATAGGACAGAAAGAGAGAAGGAAACAACAATGATAATACCAACAAAGGAATGTACAAGAACAAGTGATGCCCAATACAGCAATTGCTCACCACCCCGTGATCGACAGCACGTCCCCAAGCAGCGATTTCCGCCCCCTCGGCCAACCCCAGTTTATGTGCTGGACATGATGTTGTATGGTAGGGAATATCCCTTTGGCCAGCCTGGGTCAGCTGTCCCGGCTGTGTCCCCTCCCAGCTTCCCGTGCACCCCCAGCCTCCTTGCTGGCAGGCCAGCACAAGAAGCTGGACTGTCCTTGACTGCTCAGCAACAACCCAAAACATCAGCACATTATCAACAGTTCCTCATCCCAAATCCAAAACACAGTCTCACACTGGCTTCTGTGAAGAAAACCAGCTCTATCCTGGCTGAAACCAGGACAATGCTTCACAGTAGTTATCTGTAAATCCACAAATTCTTCTGTAAAATATGTGCAGGTTTTGAGAAAAGGAAGAAAAAAACTTTATATTTGTTTGGGGTTTGTTTTCTGTGCTCTTCTGTCTTTACAGAGATAAACCTCTGAGCCCAGGATGCTCAGAGCTGCAAAGAATGGGCATGAAGTGAGCTTGGAAAGGAGACCCCTGCATCACTGATACCAGTCATCTCATTTGTCACACAACCAGTTTACTAGGATCTCTCACAAACATCTTGGAATTTAATCAGGGTTTCCACAGAAAGGCTGTTCTGCAATATCATTCTTCTTATAGTCAGAAAAGACCTTCTGTTTTCCATACCCATCACTAGCCATGGATACATTTAGGCTCCTCATATACCTTTTCCATTCCATATCGTCTCCATTTCTTTTATCATACTATTAGTATGCATTGCCCAAAATTCTACATAGGAGATTAACATGCATAGTGCAATGCCATTAGTATTTTTCTCTCTGTGCTCATGATATGCCCAAAGATTACATGTATTGAAATCTGTTACTGCATAGCTGATAACCTGCAGATCATGAACAATTAGTATACAGATGCCTTTTCCACACCTATGACACTGCCACTTTATTGCTCCAGTTCTTAAGATCATTCAGCTCTTCTCCTACAATGTTCTGATCAGCTTCTATCATTGGCATTTCCCTTCAGCTGAATGCCATCAGCGAATTTCTTTAGCAATGACTTCTATTTTTTTGAGCTCATTACTGAAAATCTTAACTAAGATAAAATTTGTCCTAAGATTCTTGAAGAATTCCCCATGTAACGTCCCATCTACAGCACAGTGTGCTCTGTTTCAAAGAATTTCTCAACATGCAAAACTTTTACAAGTCCCAAATGACATTAGCTAATCACTAATGTGGAAGTATCTAAGTAACTGTAAAAAAAAAGGAACTCTCTTTTTTTTTTTTTTTATTTATTCAAACAACCAATTCTCTAAAGAAGACACTACAGCCTTCAGCTCTGGCAATGTACTATTCTCAAACAGGAAACAATCTCTTGTTAATACCACCATATTCCATGTGCCAGGTCAGGGCAGCACTTGGTAATAACAACATAATGGGGGCATATTGTGGGGAATTGTGACTGTGGACCTGGGGGAAATAAGTTAGAATGACAAGATAGGCTTTATATATATATTTACCAACAGTTTTGCCTGAGGGAGAGAGGAAGGTTCTTCTGTCAAAACCAGAGACACCAAAACTGTATTTTTATTTTTCTGACTCACTCTTTCTCTGGTTATCTGGGTTTTTTGTCCCAGAATGTTACAGCTTTTCAGGATACTGCGACAGTGCATAAAACAAGTAGAGGAGAAATTGTGACATTACAAAAATATTTTAGTGTGGCATTTTTTGCTAGCAATGAAATAAACAGGAAAGAGACAATTATATTTTCACAGTTAATTTTAACTTTCCAACCTTGGAAAGTTTCAGAAGTTGTGCCCTTACCTCTGTGGTCCTCTGCTTTGCTTTATACAACTCAGATGCTCTTCAGACTGCATCTCTCTCAGACTTTGTGAGTTTTGCCTGGTTATTCTTTTCTTCCCCCAGAGGCTTTCATTCAAAATATTTTTGTATAAATTACATGGAGAATAAGAACCCAGAATATACACATGCACATGTGCATGTGTGTTAGTGTCATTGACAGTCAGCTACAAAGAATTAAATCACAGGCTGTGTTATGGAAGAAATGTGACAATAGCAGTGCGAGGCATGGGGCCCTTGGGCAAAAGCTCAGCACTGTTCTTAATGCCATGCACCTGTAGCACCAGGGAGAAGGCAGGAGTCTCACAGGAAGGTGTCAACAATGAGCACAAGGCACCAGGTCATGCTGATCCCTGGAGCTGGGGGCTCCACGGACCCCTGACTGTGCAGCGCCTTAACACTTCCAGAGAACGAAGCAATATAGTTGTTAGAGAGACTTGAACCTACCTTATTACAGATGGTAATTAGAGGAATCATAAAATCATAGAATCAATAAGGTTGGAAAAGACCTCCAATATCATGAAGTCCAACCGTCAAACCAACACCACCATGTCCACTAAACTATGTCACCATATGTTTTTTGAATACTTCCAGTGATGGTGACTCCACCACCTCCCTGGGCAGCCTGTTCCAATGCTTGACCACTCTTTCAGTAAAGAAAGTTTTCCTAATATCCAGTCTAAACCTCCCCAGGCATAACTTAAGGCCATTTACTCTCATCCCATTGCTTGTTACTTGTGAGAAGAGACCAACACTCACCACACTACAACCTTCTTTCAGGTAGCTGTAGAGAAGGGTGAGGTCTCCCTTCAGCCTCCTCTTCTCCAGGCTAAACAACACAATTCCCTCAGCTGCTCCTCATAAGAATTTTGCTCCAGACCCTTCATAAGCTTCATTGCCCTTCTTTGGACACACTCCAGCACCTCAATGTCCTTCTTGTAGTGAGGGGCCCAAAACTGAACACAGCGTTCGAGGTGCAGCCTCACCAGTGCTGAGTAGAGGGGCACAATCACTTCCCTACTCCTGCTGGCCACACTATTTCTCATACAGGCCAGGATGCTCTTGGCCTTCTTGGCCACCTGGGCACACTGATGGCTCATATTCAGCCGGCTGTTGACCAGCACCCCCAGGTCCCTTTCCACCGGGCAGCTCTCCAGCCACTCCTCCCCAAGCCTGTAGCATTGCATGGGGTTGTTGTGGCCAAAGTGCAGGACCTGGCACTTGGCCTTATTAAACCTCATACAGTTGACCTCAGCCTATCGATCCAGCCTATCCAGATGGCTCTGCAGAGCCCTCCTACCCTCCAACAGATCAACACTCCCACCCAGCTTGGTGTCATCTGCAAACTTACTGAGGGAGCAGGTGATCCCCTCATCCAGGTCATCAATAAAGACATTGAACAAGACCGGCCCCAAAACTGCATGCTGGGGAACACCACTTGTGACCAGTGGCCAACAGGATTTAACTCCATTCATCATAACTCCCTGAGCTCAGCCATCCAGCCAGTTCTTTACCCAGTGAAGAGTACACCTGTCTAAGCCAGGAGCCAGCAGTTTCTCAAGGAGAATGTTGTGGGAGACGCTGTCAAAGGCTTTACTAAAGTCCAGGTAGACAACGTCCACAGCCTTTCCCTCATCCACTAGGGGGGTCACCTGGTCATAGAAAGAGATCAGGTTGGTTAAGCAACACCTGCCTTTCATTAACCCGTGCTGGCTGGGCCTGATCCATTGGTTGTCCTGCACATGCCCTGTGAGCGCCCTCAAGATGAACCGCTCCATAATCTTCCCCAGTTCAGAGGTTAGGCTGACAGGCCTGTAGTTCCCAGGATCCTCCTTCCGGCCCTTCTTGTAGGTAGGCGTCACATTGGCAAGCCTCTAGTTGTCTGGAACCTCCCATGTTTAAACAGGAAAGACAGTCTAAAATGAGTAAGAGTAGTAAGACCTGATGTTTAACTCAGAAGGCAGTGAAGGTAGTAAAATGGAGAAAAAGGGAATGAAATATAGCTTGCTATGTTATTTGGAAACCAGCTGAGTGCCTTACTTGGGCACTACTGGATTTCAGTGGTAATGCCTCTTTTCTTGACCCAGACAGAGGAGTACCGAAGGTTTTGAACTTGGATGTGATAGCTAATTCAGGAATTTGCCGATTCTCCAGGTGTGAGTCCATGTACCGCACTCCTCGCCACAACCATATGAGCACCTGTAACAGTGCAGTACACTGTGTCAGCTTAATGGCATCTGCTCTTTCTCCATCTGCATCTTTACTGGATTAGAAAACATATCTGCACTGGATGAACTTGCTTTGAGAGAGATATATATATAAAAAAATATATAAAAATAGATACAGCTATCTATTTTTTGATAGTTGGATTTTGTGCTTAAAGGGAAAGCTGGTAAGCTCTATTTATATTACTTACATTTCTTAAGAGTTTTGGTTCTAGCACTTTTGGATTAGCTCCTGAGAGACTTAGAATACATCATAGTGTAGCAGAAGCAAAAGGAAATGTTTCCTGGGCAAAACAATTGTTAAACTATATAACAGATGTTTGGCCCATATAGGAAAGTACTGCTCCCGTGACTGGTATTACTACCTTCAAAAAGACTCCTTTTGTGAGCGGGAGTATCAGTTAAGGGTTTTGCTGTGGTCAAAGAGTGGAGAGCTTATTGTGCTCCTACTGTATACAGTTCTGCACAACAGCTGATCTCCATTAGGCTATAAAGCCAGATTCATATACTAACTTACAGAGATATGAAAACCTGCATTTCTTTATGGAATCTGTTGCAGATCCCACAACAAAACTTTTATGTGTACATATAGAGTAAAACAAGGAACTAAGTTTAGAGTTGGAAAAAAGGACAGATGAAAGGGATCTTGGCTTCTGGTGGACAGCAGGCTCAGTGTAAGTCAGCAGTGTGCCCTGGCAGCCAAGAGGGCAAACCCCATCCTGGGCTGCATTGAACACAGCATAACCAGCCAGTTGAAAGATGTGATCGTCCCACTGTACTTACCCTTGGTGCAGCCTCACCTTGAGCATTGTACGCAGTTCTGGGTTCCACAATTTAGGAAGGATGTTAAGGTACTTGAATGCATCCAGAGGAGGACAACAAAGCTGGTGAAAGGGCTGCAAGGCATGTTCTGTGAGGAGAAGCTCAGGACTCTGGATTTGTCTAGTTTGAAGAAAAGGAGTCTGAGGGGCGACCTCATTGCTCTCTACAGCTTCCTGAGGAGGTGAAGTGGAGAAGGAGGTGTTGATCTCTTCTCCCTGGTATCTGGTGATTAGGAAACATTTCTTTACGGAGAGGGTGGTCAAACACTGGAAGAGGTTTCCTAGAGAGGTGGTTAATGCCCCATGCCTGTCAGTGCCTTAAAAAGAGGCTTTTGGTCAATGATCTTCATAATATTCTTTAAGTTTTGGTCAGCCCTTGAAGTGGTCAATCGGTTGGACTAGATGATAGTTGTAGGTCCTTTCTAACTGGAACTTTTTTATTCTAAATAGAAGCTGAAAGCTGCTGAACCAAATGAAACCAGAAAGTGGCTTTCTGACATTGCAGCTTCTGGAAGTTGTTGCACCATTGAAAACCTTTGTTACATTTGCCACTAGCAATGTTTTCTCTTCTGGGACTTCAGAGGGCATCCCTTCACGGGCTTGTGACAGTTGTGCTCTGGGCTGTGGCCACTCAGGTCTTGAAAAACTCGAGGCTCGGATATCCCACATCTTCTCTGGGCAACTCACTCTAGTGCTTAATGATCCTCGCAGTGATTTTGGTTTTCCTTCCTTATGTCCAGGCTTAACATCTCTAGTCTCAGCAGATGCTACTATCTCTCACCCTCCCACCCCACACTTCTGGGAAGACGCTGTCCCCATCCCCTTGATGCCTTCCCCATAGGCACCAGGGTGTGCTGTGAGGTGCCCTGATGCCTCCTCTGCTCCGTGCTGAACCAACCCCAGCACCACAGACCCTCCTTGCCTCCCCTGAGCCTCTCTGGTTTGTTGACCTCTGTCTGGGGCCTCAACAGAACGTAGTGCCTGGATGAAACCTGATAGGTGCTGAGAAAAGGGGATCAACCTTGCACGTTCTGACTAGTGGAGTGTGCTGGTTTTGCTCGCATAGAATCATAAAATCAGTTTTCTGTTCAGGAAAGCTGCATTTCTGAGAAGACTACAGCACCTGTTATTGTGAGAACAAAGTTGATAAGACACTTTATTTTAGTTCATGGCCAACCATGGCATGCGGGTTTCCATAATGATCAAGGCCTCCAGCAGTCTTGAGATAGCCAGGTGCTAAAGCCAGGAGGATGAAGGGTAAGACATCTGACCCAGGCTGGCCAAGAGAAGCATTCCATACCATAAACGTCACGCTCACTGTAACTTGGGTAGTCTGCTGGGAATCTTTCTCTCCCTCAATGGCTGCCAACCCTGGAGGGTCACTCTGCTCCTGAGGCCTGCCCTCCCTGTGTTGGAGCTGTGCTGCTCGCAGTGTTTGCCTACCAGTGTTTGCTGCTGGGAGCGCGCAGCTCCCGACCTATATCCGGGCTGAGTATAACTCTGTGTACTTTACATTGCTTTAGTATTGATGTTAGTTTCATTGTTTTATTAAATCTGTTTCTATTTCAACTCATTTGAACCCATGAGTTTCCCTCTTCCCCAATTTCCCTTTCTCGGCTGAGAGATGTCTTTTGGAGGATAGAGCAAGTGCTTGCATTTGGTCCAGAGGTGGGCTAAACCAAGACAGGGAGAAACATAGGAGAAAATCTGCAAGAGCAAGCCAATTTAACTTTTAGTCAACCCTGAAGTGGTCAGGCAGTTGGACTAGATGATCATTGTAGGTCCCTTCTACACTGGTACTATTCTGTTCTGTTCTGTTCTTTTTTATATATTCCATTGGGAGGAAGGAGAAATCAAAATGTTGTTCTATTGTTCCTGTTTAGGCTAAAATGAATCCGTTTTTTTCTGTAATGGCAACTACAAAATTGTGGGCTGTATGTCTCAAATAAACAAAAAATATCTGGAATATGACACTGATCAGTTTTGTATAATGTACAAACAATACAAATATTGAATCATTCTGTTTAGGAAATTTTGCAGAATATTTAATATTACTTGATGTTCCTAAAAGTTTTCCATTATTTTCTAGCTTGATTGGGCCTCAGACTCTCTGTGGAAAATCTATACAATTGTATGGTACTTTGACACTTAAGTTTTGAAGTCCCATTTAAATGCTGCACAGAAATAAAGTGCAAAGATAATATAGTTTCCTAGAAACATACACATTATTTTCAAATATATTTATTACCAAATAAATTATGGAGGTTTCAGGGTTAGACCTTGTCTCTTTCTGCATCTTTGAAAGAGCTCTATTGCATCAGCTAAAGAAATCAAACTTTAGCTTTATGTATTGCTGTATGTTGCTGTTTTCCCTGAGAGAACAGCTGTAAGAAAGTGACATCATATATATGACTAAGTTAGTATCCTGTTTTCTAGTTTAAGGGAAATTTCCTTAAGTAGTTGTAGTAACACTTTTCTTATGTTTTTTTGAACAGCCTGTATCTTACACTGGAATATTAATATACCAAGAGCATGCAAAATAAAAATATTAATCTTTTTTAAAAATTCCTTTTGGACTCTTTAATCTAGAATTTGCAAACATACTTCCTTCACAGTAATTTTTCTTCATGATCCTGTATTTCTGACCTAAAACTAGAAAAGATGACCTAAAACTGACCTAAAACTGTAAATATAAGATAATATAAGGATGTTGTTCAAGCATTTTTATTAATTTACTACTGGCGTGACTGTGTTCATTAAATAATGTCTGAGTACATGTTACAGGAAACTGGGGAATAAATTCTGGGAATGAGAATATTCAGAAGGACCTGTTTGACAAAGAATGTAGGAATCACCGAAAAATATGTCATACAAATCCCATAGGTTTTATAAAACATTCTTCTTTTCAGATCAATTTGGTAAAGGTTGTTGATCTCAAACCAGGAGTATTTTATGGACCTCAGGATAAAACGTGGTAGTGTTGAATCCCTGTAAACAGTTTAGAAGTTACTCATGATCAAAAAAGAGTTGTTTTTTTCTGGATTATGTAAGGTCTGTATTTGGACACAGAAAATTTGTTTGTCCAGTCCTAAATGTAAACAAGTGTTTATAATTTTCAGATATAAATCAGAAATTAAATATAAAGTTCTCATATATATGTATGTTCTCTTTCCCTTTTTCTTAACCATGCCTTTTCTTTCTGATATTCCTTTCCCTCCCACTATGCTATTTTCTACTCCTTTTCTTTCTCCATCCCATTTGTTACTTCTCTCCTTTTGGATCTTTTACTTGACTTTATAATTCTTTTTACCTGAAGGCTTGTTTCACTCTCTTCATTCTTCTTCATTCTCCACCAAAACTGTATTTTCTATCAAGGTTCGGAACCAGAAGCCCCGTCTATGGGGCTATGCATCTATGTCCAACTCTCACGCACCTACATGTAGCACCTTTTCCTACCATTCCCTCCCATCTGTTGATGTTAGCTCCATGCACTGCTGCCAGTCACCTTGCTGCCTTTTCCCTAACCAGCTGCTCAGTAAAACTTATCATAACATTCTTTCTTTACCTATTCAAAATATTGGCAGGGAAAATTGCTGCAGTCTGGTAACTGGTAAGGTATCACATACCTCTTGCTCCATAGGAAGTAACTGCCCTCATAAAAATACAACAATCTAAGACAATAACGAGGGAGTGGGGGATGAAGTGGAGCAGGGGAGCAAGGAAGAGAAAAAGCACAGCAGAGTCATAGGTCATCTCTATCTGTGATATGTTAGGACTTTGGCCTAAAAAATGCTGTATGAAGACTTGGACTGATTGCAGAGCCCTCTGGATCAGGTCCTCAGTTTTTCAAATTAGAATATAGCCTTTACACAATGGATATCTCTTGCTGCATAGCTCTGTCAAGCAGGAGATGTGGCAGAAACAGAGGTATAATTCTCAGTTTTACTTTGTTTTACTGAGCACCCTGAGGAAATCAGTATCCTCATCAGTAAAATGGGAATAATAATACTTATCCACCTTTGACAAGTGCATCATGATCTAAGGATCAAAGTGCTATGTACAACTAAGTATTTTTATTATTACTACTTTGATGTGTAAATCACAGACACAATTGGCTGTAACTGTCTTTGAAGTTGTTCTGAAAAATCATATCATATTCCACTTCAGCAGTGATTTAATTTGTGGATTAGTGACATGACAGACCATAAGAGGCTATTTGGAAGTATTCCAATTGGTTTTCTCAATGTGGCTGCTGTGAACATGCATTTAGTGTTCAGTAGGCAGAAAATGTCCTCAAATTATTATTACTGATTGCATCAGTTTCTCAGTGAAAGAATGTGTGTAATTATAAATCTTCTTTTTGTTAATATGATTAATTTTACGATCTGTCTCAATTACCATAAATTATATTTACAGAAACAAAGTTGTTACTCATGCAACCTAGTTACCCCTACCTTGCAGTCTAGTTTAGTAAGGATGCAGTTCCCCTTGGAACTAGGTGGATGTTTTACAGACCAGCAGACTATTTTGGCCTACTTTTTCACAGAAAATCCAGTCAATATTCCTTTGACCATCCAGTGGACTGAACTTAACTTGTTGGACAGTCCTACATCATCTTGCAAGAGGCAAATTCAAAAAGAGATGCAATTTCTTTGTCTTGCCATTCTGGTACAACTCCTTTCCCTGCACGCAGTTGCCTCATATTTGCTCTGTTATTTAGAATACAAAGATGGCCACAGACATTCTTTTAATAAATGCTGTGAAATACAATATTTTGTACTGTTGAGTCTTCTTTAACACTATCCCACTACTGTAATGCTGTTAAAATAAAAAATTTTAGTTTCTAAGAAAATATTTAAAGTGTTGCTAAGTCAAACAACTATCTGAGTCAAACAACTATCTGAGTCAAACAATAAAATAAGAAAGCTTCTCTTTGTAGATTTTCTCTTGATTTTCCATGCAGAAATACAATTTTAGAAAAATTTATTTCTGACCAAAGGTTAAGAAGTTATGAATATCCAAATCCTGATTTCCTTACTATAGCTGCTTTAAAATTGCAATATTTGTGACTTGCAAACTGTTGTGCCAGTTGTCTCCACCAGAGCTTATTTTTCAGTTCCTATCAGACTTAAAGCAGGATAATGATGACAGTTTGTGTTATATATATTGCAATAAATAAGAGCCAATATTTGGAAAAAAAAAGATAATTTTCAAATAAAAGTGAGAGTCATAAATGAGATATTAATAGAAAAATTGATTTTTCAATTTCAGAAGTCTTAATTCTTCAGTGTAATTTTGCATCAACATTTTATTTGTCTCTACTTAAAAAAACATCCTCCAGTTCTTAAGATGAACACTTCATTTCTTATTCATATTGATACCTCTGGTCACTTTTCTGCTGGAAATGATTTAAAAAAAAACACAGGAGAGATATTATCTAAGGAGATAAGAACTGTCATATAAATGACTGAAATAGGCAAGGTAATAAGTTATCAGCAGACAGATTTTATACTCATTGTCTGCTACTGAGAAATTAGTGACAAAAAGGACCTTTTAATTATCTAATCTATC
The DNA here is from genome assembly GCF_964289735.1 of Phaethon aethereus. NCBI lineage: Eukaryota > Metazoa > Chordata > Aves > Phaethontiformes > Phaethontidae > Phaethon > Phaethon aethereus. The sequence continues at coordinate 44,742,166 of NC_138577.1, read as the reverse complement.
ATCCTGCCAATGTTTATTCTTAGCTTTTCCAATGTTTTGAGAAGTTTGAGATAATTCAAGTGAATTTTCCATCACAGTGAAATGCTATGGTTAAACACTCCTGATGTCTTCCACTGCATATTCAATTACTTAACATTACTTTATTATTTGTAATACTACCCTATGCTATTCTAACCTATATTTTTTTGGGTGTTGGATTATCCAGTCCATGAGAAATTCAAGTACATATGCAGGTAGGTATTTTTGAATCAAGAGAGGTATGAAAATATTGGAACGTATCCACAGAATGATAATTTGATTTTAAAATGTTGAATGATTCCATTTCAGTCTCTGTTTGAGCAGCTACACTGTCTAACAGAAGTGGAAGTGCAACGGTTCAATCAGAGAGAACAATGTGTTTTATAATGAGTGACATAGAATGAACAATGAGTTTAGGTTATAGAGAAGAAAGGGGACATTACAGTTCTTAAAATACCACTGTAATGATAAAACATTACACTTCAACCAGGTTGTGACTGCCCAGATGACATAGAAGAAAATAATAGCATTTAATTTTATGAAACTGTGATAGTCTGATGTGGACTCACTTGATCTTAGGTAAAATACACCCGAGTAAACTTTTAAGGAATATGTTCATCTTGTGGAAAAGCTGTTTTGGTAGAAGCATGTTTTGGTCAGACTCCTGACCAATAGTGCCATTGTCAGTAGCTCTCCGCACCTCGGTAGCCCAGTCATGTACCTGCACTTCCATTCTGCTGTTTGAGAACCAGGAATTCCAACCTGTGGCTGAAGGTCCTGTGCCTAAAATTTTCTGTGATGACTTCTGTTTTGAAGCATCAGAACATCTGTTGAAAAAAAGAGCCGCTTAATCTCTTTGTAAGGTTTGTTTGTACATCTGCTAAAGATATGTTTCTTCTGTTGGCTTTTTTTTCCTTGCTAGACAAACCTTTATTGATAATCCTATCTCATCATTTCCCTTTTGGTGGGGAGGATTATTTTTATAGAGTCAATTTATTGCTTTCCTCTGTATGATATTTCTTCAAGGAATTTCTTCACAACATGAGAAAGACACTACAAAGGAACTTATGGTTCAAGAAGAATATTTACAGGGATCTTAATCTTGCTGTTGATATACATGAAACAATCTTAGGAGACACAACAAATACTTAAATGTCTATTTTTCATTTCACTAAATGAAAATTTCAGCAAGGAGAGTCGTTTAATGTTAAGTAATGTTTTCTCTTAGCACAGAATCTCAGAATTTAATAGCTTTAGATTTGCGTAGAAATTAAGACCTTGGTGGGTTTTTTTCTGCCAGTTTAATAAACTGAAGTTAGACCCTTTTATGCTAACCTAATATTATGCTTGACATAGAAGGGATGGAGTGTGTTTTTACTCCAATGATATCAGACAATTTAAATCAAATGTCATTTTCACTGGGCTGATGGCTCTCTAAAATTAAAAAGTCAAATTTAAATTAAAAAAGGTTAATTTGTTGACCTCAACTTTGTTTAATTGTTACTAATGCATTTTATGCTAATTAAGTATGCTTTCTCAATAATTATAGGAGGGAACAGTAAGGCTTTTAAAGCTCCTACTAATCTAGCACCCTGTGGCTGCATGCTTCTAATTCTTTAATTTTAATGTACAAATTATATGCATTATACAAATAAATATGTCATAAAGAACCTATCACTTCAGCAACCCTTGACCTGTAAATGCTTTAAATCATATTAAAAAATATACAGCAATGTCATTCCTCAGAAACATCAAAAGGAAGAACTGACTAAAACATTATCTGTATTTTCTGGTGATGACACCTAAAAGGCTCCAAATCTGTTGACCACATATAATAGTAAATATAATATTTAGGAGGTACAAAGTTACTGTACTCAAGAAATATGTTTTAGTCCTTACACAGGATTTGCTTCTTCTAACTTTCAGTGCTTCACTTTTAAACTTTTATAGTGGTCTTAAGATTTAATTCTACTTAGTTATGCAGCAGCTCTGCTATTTTGCAACTGCATCTCAGATCTCTGAATAATCAGCACAGACCCAGCCTATTAAAGGGATAGAAATGAGTGTATTAGAGATTTTTCTATGGGTCTGCTGTTTGGGAAGAATGTTTGACATCCTGAAACTGCAGTATAGGTCTCAGCGTATTTTTAATAAAATAACTGTGCAATTATCTATATCTTTTTGAGACAGTACGACTGATTGACTGAGACAGTTTTAGTACATAAAGGCAATTTTACAATGACTTAATGTGAACCAGAATTTAACTCTCTGCATATCACATGGCGATACTATACTTTCTAATACTAATATAATCTCTGAACATAGCTTTAGAGATTGGTAGCAGCACCTCAAAACCTCCAGCACAGCAAAGACTCTGGTGATTTTTTTCCAAAGTATATACTCTTAGTATTACTTGTGTGATACTGTTATGGAAAGTCTCCTACTTTAACCAAAAGAAAAAAGTAATTTCTGTAGTGACAGTTCTAAATGCAGAAAAGAAAGATTGCAAACTGCAGACTTATTTGTTTCTTTTTATCTTTTTCTTATTCTGGATTATTTTAGTATTTAAAAAAAAAAGATTTGGGGAATTGTGAGGAAAATTCTTATCAGCAATCATTTTGATGTTTTCCACAGCGTTACATTAAGCAAAAAGCTCTTTTAATCTTGAAAATATTAATTTTAGAAACAAGTTGAAAGATCAGATAAGGATGATATTTTCATTTCTATATTTTTCTACAATATCAGCTGGAGCACATAAATATATATCATCACATAATATATTGGAATATGGTATTTTATGTTTATACTTCATTATGAACATATGATATAACAGAAATAAATACTCATCTCAAATAAAACTAAATTTCTTTTAATTTGTTTAACATTTTTGAACTAAAAAATCCTTATAGTTTTTTGATTCTGAAATTCCAGAAGAAACAGATGAAAATTAATTCAAGTTTATCTGTTATTGTCATATACATGTGTTTTTTCCCAAATATCAGCTCCGAAAAACAGTTGAGAGAAATTAAATGCAAATTTAATTACATATGTGTTTCCACCTTTATAAAGCCAACTAGCAAATGAAAATGGCCCTTTTTATGACACAGAGCCCCTTCCCTAATCAGACTAGAAAAAAGACCAACTCTGATGTATGTTATATATAAACTGTAACACAATAGCACTATCAAATTTTTGTCAGGCAATTAAACTTTATGCCAAGCTAATTCAATTTTGCTGCTGTTTTATGAAGTTCTATGAAAAAAATTAAATCTGTTCTCTTCAGTAAATCACAAGTTTCACAAAACATTTCCTAAGTCAGACTCCTTGTTCTGCTATTTTGATATATTAAAGATGCAGCAAAGAATTTCCAGGGTCATAAATCTAGTGTGATAAAATTAATCCTATTGCTGAAGAGAAATAAATATTTTATTGCAGTTTTATGAGCTTTTGTTCCCTTTTCACTTGCAAGTTGGTGTTGCTTAGTGATACAAAGACATTTTGCTGTTGAAAAATGTATTAGAAACAGTACAGCACTAATAGAATTCATATCTACAAAGCTGTTCACTTCTCAGAATGAAGGTTCAAGAATATCCTAAGGAAAAATTAAAAGACAATATTATCAATAACAATATTACACTGATTATTTTTGTTATGGTTGAGACTCTAGGAATTATTTTACTATTGTCAGTAATTTTACAATAGAAATTTCCTGAAATTGCACCTGAACTGTACCTATACAATCAAATTTAATAAATGCAAAAGGAAATGCAACCTGAAAAATCAGAAATGCTAATCTAATTAATCCTTAATTTTCTTTATGGTTTTTTTTTCTTAGGTATCTAAGGAAATGATAAAATTAAAGATATTCATACCTTGATTATACCTTGGTCTGAGGTGTTAAACATTTACAGTAATGATTCAGTTTATTCAAGCCTGGCACAACATACACTGCATTTTGAATCTGTATTATCTGAAATACAATGAGGGTGCGTGAGGGTCTCAGGGGCCCTGAATATTATTTGTCACCACTAATAAATGGGTTGGGGAAAGAGGAATTTAAAGGCAGAAATTTCCATTGGAGTAGAGACAAATGGACAGGTATGGCAGGGTCTGGTCCAATATATTATACAGAGGGAATTGCTTTCATCAAAGTACTGTTGCAGGTAAGCAAAGTGGGACAGTTCTCTACTGTGACTGTATCTTGTACAGCCATTCACAAATATGTAGAATGAGTCTAAATGCTCCATTTTAGTTCCGTAAAAATTTACCTGAAGTTTGCACAGGCCCTGTCAACTCAGAGTCCAGAAGTTTTCTGCATTGTTTAAAAATTTCTGCAGATAAAGAAATTAAAATGATAGTGTGGCTAAATCTGAAGAAGAGATAATATAATGCATAAGACCCATAATATCTTGGCAACACACGGTAACCAGAAAAATTTATTTGTCCTCAAAAATGCACAGAAACATTAGAAAGCATCAGGTAGGTACAAAGCACTCACAGTTTGTTTCTTCCACCTTTTGTGAGCTATTAAGTTAGTTTGTTAACTTTTTCTGTAAAGACCTGATACTTTTTAATGAACATGGCTGACATTCAAATTTGGAATGTATGACAATTTTTCATTTTGTCATAGTTACCAAATGGAATGGCAGATTACTAATTCACAGTTGCAAGCGGCAAAGCTTTAGTCCAGAAAGGCTGTATAACTGCAGGTAGAAGCTTAAAGCAAGTATTAAATTTACAGAAAGTCAACAGAAGCTTTCAAAATTATCTAAGTTTGATTAGAGATATGGAAAAGTTTAGGAATAGAAATATTATCAGAGTAGACTATGATTCAATATTTAGGCTAAATACACACAGGGATCTTAATTCAAATGTATTCTGTGTTACACTAAAATAAAGAGGGGGAACACGTGTAAAATATTGCTTTTAGCTGATTCTACTTAATGATTTATGTGTTCTACACTTTTAAATTTTACATTCAATTCATATCAGATAGTTGACTCTGCTTTTCTACTTCTAGGGCTTATCAGGAAAAGAGAAGCTGAAGAAGATTACAGATTCTGCATAGAGCAGAATAATATTGTAGGCCACTAGTATTGAGGAAAACACTCTTGAGCTCCAAAGGATAGAGTAGCAATATGCAAAAAGGATCAAGTTTGCTAGGTAACAGGTTTTTAAATATTAAATATTTAAATGTACTTTGGTGAAAGATCTTGAGCAGACGTTACCAATCACCAACCAGGTAATGCAACCTAGGGTTAGCCTAGATCTTCTTTTTCTGTCTTGTAACAATTAATATATAGTTATTTCATGAAACATGGAAGGAAAAAAACCACTAGAGTGCCATGATGCATAAATAGGCTCAGTGTGAGGCAAGTCTGACAAGTGGTTAAGCTGGGGAGGAGCTCAAGCCAGTCTATTTGCTGGAGGTGAAGGAGTCTTATTTACAGGATGGAACTGACCATAACACACTGTGCTCTGTAGGCATCCAACAGTTGAAAAGCAGTTTAGGAAGTACCAGTGAACTATTTTGTTTCACTCTAACATGCAAAACTGCTATAGAACAAGGGTGAACTGCAGTTGATATTAGCAATACTTTACTGATCACATGCCAGAATTTGGATAACGAACCATAAACTTTTCTATTCCAGCAGGGAGGCTAGATTTGGACTATGCCTATTATCTCTGACTGCCACTACCTTCGTCAAGAAACTTATTTCCCTCACACTGCTCAGTGCTCAATCCTATGTAACAAGGCAGATTATTGTCTTCTCGACATTAGAAGTAATAAAATTTAACAAACAACTCCAATAATATTTATTTTTCTGGTAGTCCCCAATGCGCCTTTATGCTCACCCCAACCTACTATTATACTTCTGCATTCATTTCTTAGGGCTGAATCCTCTATTGTGCTACATATTTCTGTTGAATACCTGTAGCAGCTGTCCTTTCAATGCACTGCTTGCAGCCTTCCTTTCCTTGGGGTGAATGTGGGGGTGTTTTGGTTTTTATCTTTTTCCACTATGGTGATAGGGAAGTTCTTAAAAGCAGAAGGATCATGAATTTCTAAAACAGAATGGTACTGACTTGGCAAGCAACCATTTCTGGTAGAAGATAGCAAAGAAAATGGAAACTGGCACAAGGAGAAGTATGTTACGGAAAGCAATGGGGGGACTGTGGCATATCTTCAATGCTGTGAAATGAAAAGGATTATAGAATAATTATGCCTCTGGTTTATGGCACATATAAAATCACCCAATCACTGCTCCTCCTTGTTATTTTAAGCCTGAAGTTGCATAGAATTTGGCAATTCTTTTGTTTACTAATTTATGAAAAACAATAGATGGTGTTTTTGCTCAGTAAACTTAACATCTTTCCCTAATGTCTGTGAAATATTTAATAGCTTAGACAGTGTGACAGAGCTAGTTCTGTATTAATATTATTTAGCAGATCAGGGTGTTACTCTCCGTTCTTATAGGTCTACTTCATCATTTCTAGCCTGCGGCTCCTTTAGCAATGAGGATACTAAGAAAAACAAAATATTTCCTACAGTGTTTATCTGATTATGTCAAATTAAACCAACACCTGCAGTTTTACTCAGCATATCAGTGAGTTAGCTTGACACTTTAACTTGGTTATTCAATGAGACTTTTTTAAAATCTAGGCAAGTTAATAAAAATAGTTTTTTCAGGTGTTTGGATATTTTTATTTTTATTCCTTAAAAATGAAAACATCCATTTTTACACTTCTGTTCAAAGGCAAAAGGGACAGTTGTGTTCAAACTCTCAACCCCTCTAATTCCATGTCCCAGACAACAGCAAGTGTAGTAAGGCAGTTCAGGGTCTCAGCTGTCAAATCAGGCAAAATCCTTCTCTTGCTACCATGTATGAAATCAGGAATTAATAATTCCTGTAAATAATTTGAAATATTACCAGAGATGTATTTATTCTGGCTTTTCAAGGGAGTGGACAAGTTTTAAATTTTTTGTAATCTTTTTACCACTTTATTCAACTAGAAACTCCCAAATCCATCTGGATCTGTGCAAACAAGCAAAAGCAAGAAGGTGGAACAGGGCATATATACCTTGAAATATGATCTTTTTTTAATGCTTTGTTATTTTTTTCCCATTAAACTCATTGCGAAGGCTTTCCAAGGGAGACAGAGATACTATTGTTGGTAAGCATGGAGAGGAAGAGTTAAAAAACTCATATTGACTTCCTCTCTTTTCCTTTCCCTGTGCCCCTGGCTACTGCCATCATAAAACATAGTGCAGGTTTTTTATTATTAAAAAAGGACTTTTTGGAGATGTGAAGGGAGACTGTCCTGTGGAATAAGCAGTACAGCATTATAAAACTTGCAGTTTCTCAAACTGCATTTGGACTCTGATGAAGTGGTGGAGCTGACCATTCTGTTAGTTTCTTTCTCCTAGTGGATTGTATTGCACTTCATCAAACATTAAAGATGAGCATTGCCCTTACAGGACAACAGCAGATGCAGAGAAAGTCATTGTTATAAAAACCAGAGATCCATCTCAAGTGTATTTTCTATGAATTATTTTGTATAATAAAATCTTCAAAGTACTTTTTTTTTTCTTTTACTGATAGAACTTATGTAATGAAAGGCTACAGGTGAGAATCTCAACTCTTTATGGATTCATAATCCCCAGCACAAATAAACTGTTGGCTACTGGCATGGTACCCAGCAGAAAATTATTACAAAAGTTTATGGCAAAAAATCCTGCCATAAAAAAGTCACTATGTTTTTTATTTGAAACAGTATTGCCACAAAACCACATTTCAGCCCTTTAAAAAACCTCTTTACAAGATTTAACGTGTCCAGTGTAAGTTCTACAGCAAAGTCTGTGATAAATTGAAAACTCTTAGTAACTGAGTTGAATTTGACTTTTACGTTCAAAAATAATGGATTTAATCGTAACCAAGAATAATTTTTTTTCATTAGGGAGATTAGTGTTTTGAAGATGGATCTAGATGTGTATTTCAGTTTTACTTAAATCTGAAAAAAACACTTTTAAAAATATTTTACCTATTAAAGGAACCATGGCATCCTTATTAAAAGAACCAGCTTATTTTTATACTTTCATAAAATTTATAAAAGACACTTAAATAATTCACTTAGAAAGAGGAGTTTTCTTTCAAGACACTTTTTCCAAGTTCTACCCATCCACTGAAAATTCTTTTAACATACCTCTTCAGAAATTTGAAATGCACATTATGAACTGAAGTAAAGATTTAAAACCCATTGGAAAATATGTACCTGGCCACAACAGTATATGAGAGTGGTATTTTCTCCTTCCAAAGTTCAATATGGACACTACCTTCTCCTTGCAGAGACAAGTGGAGTTTTACAGTGCAGATGCAGCTGGCTGGAGCTAAAAGACTTATCAAATTTAAGCTTCCCTGTGACTACCAAAAGGATCATGATACTGAGTGGGGAAAAAAATTACATATGGCCTCATGAGAAATGACTGCTATTGGAAAACATACAAGAAGCGAATGAATGGTCATTGTATGTAAAAGATACTGCCAGGCAAACTTCTAATTAAAAAATCCAAACCATAAGCTCATTAATTTTAAGAGTGTCTCATAAGTTGAATAAAAGCCGTGTCCACAATGACAGCTTTGACTGAGTATTCCGGTTTCTGAGAAATCGTAGTTTGAGTCGTAGTCTACTGATCTTCAGGTTCAATTTCATATGGGGAATTTTATGGACCAAAAAGTATAATTTCTTACAAGGGCTCAAAGTCTAGTTAAGCTTGGTTCTTTGACAGCCTTTTTCTCAAGGGGAACTGATGAACTCAAACCTGAGGGCTAAGAGTTGATTCCCCAGGGCGTGCATCTTGAAATTTTCAAACAAGCAGATTGTGCCTGTTATCTGCTGAATGTGTTTAAACACAAGCAGGCTCTTCACAGAGATATTCTGACAAGTAAGCTTTCCTTCTGATCACAGTGGGCTGCTAAAACAGCTATGTCCTAAATTTTTCAGGTTTGCGTATAGTTCATATCCAAATCCCCTGAAGTCAACACAAAAACTCCATCAGGAATCTTTTTTGGTTAAGATCTATTTGGGGGATGTGAACTGTATTCTCTGTTTTTCATCACAGAATCACAGAATTAAAGAATTGATTGGGTTGGAAGGGACCATCAAAGTTCGTCTAGTCCAACCCCCCTGCACTGAGCAGGGACATCAACTAGATCAGGTTGCTCAGAGCCCCATCCAACTTGACATTGAACGCTTCCAGGGCTGGGGCATCCACAACTTCTCTGGGCAACATGTTCCAGTGTGTCACCACCCTCATTGCAAAAAATGTCTTCTTTATAGCCAATCTAAATCTATCTTCTTTCAGTTTAAAACCATTTCCTCTTGTCTTGTCACTACAGGCCCTAGTGAAAAGTCTCTCTCCATCTTTCTTATAAGCCCTTGCTATTGAAAGGACACAATAAGGTCACCCCAGTGCCTTCTCTTCTCTAGGCTGAACAATACCAATTCTCTCAGCCTTTCTTCATAGGAGTGTTCCAGCCATTTGATCATTTTCATAGCTCTCCTCTGGATTCACTTTACAGGTCCATGTCTTTGCTATCCAGCGTAGGATACTGTCTCTTCTATTCTCAGCAATCTTTACAATTTAATAGTGTATTTGACAGTGTGCTCTTAGGTTAACAGATTTATTAACAGATTTCAGAATTATTCTCAGGTTTCAGATCTTTATCCAGAGATTGTTGTGTATAAGACTCTGCATTACTTACAGGTACCTCTGGCTTCTTCAATATCAAGCAAACTCACTAAAGATGTCCACACTGACCTACAAATCTCAGGGAGACGTAAAGTCCACTAAGAGGTATCCTTATTCACGTAGCTATGAAGGATCTAATTATACACCTTCTTGTGGCTTTTTTGCTTATTACAGCTGATTTTCAGGGTAAGTTAATTTTAAAACATCTATGTTAGGAGTTCTGGTTGTGTAGCATGTTTGGTAAATCGGTCATTACTCCAGCAACTGTGGAAACCCACTGCACATGCTCTAGCACATGACCAGAAATCACAGACACTCACTTTGTTGTCAGAGTTACGTTCTGCTCTTTTTTGGATATCAGAATTAGATTCTGGACATAATATCATTAAAACACACAACCAAAAATTAATTTGACTATGTCTAAAAATCTTCTTTCATACACTGAGAGGTTTGGGATTCTGTAAAAAAGTTTTGTTGGCACTAAACCAGCAAACACACATATATATATATATCAGCTTTGCTTTCTGGGACTGTGAAAAAGATAAACACTTCATAAAGCCTCCTGCCACAGAACCAAACATATTGAAATGGCTTTTTATGGAGATATTGAAACAACAACAACAAAAAAATACACAGGGCTTGTTTCTCCTGAGGGTTCAATTATTTTGAATGCTGGTAGCAAACTTTGATTGATAAATCTAACCTTTCCATTCCAGGCAATAGTTTGATCACATAGTGATGAGAAAGAGTTAGAGAATGGAAGAATAATATTTGGATTGCAACAGAATAATGAAAATGCAGAGGCTGCCTTTGACTTTTACAAGGTGAGAAATGATTTCCCATTTCGACTGTATGATGGCAAGAATCTCTTCTAAGAGCAGGCAAGTCTGGGCTTTGTATGATGTTCTTGAATTATTTTTCAAAACTTATAAGATTTCTCCAGCTTTCCAACTAGAAATTCATAATACATCCAAAATGCAATTCAAGCTATAGTGACAACATATGTTTTTCAGCAGCACAAATGACTGATGAAGTGCTGTGGTGACCACACATCGTATCTGAAATACGAACTAAGAAAGAGAACTCCACAAGGAAAACCAGACAGCCTTTCTATCCAAAACAAATTTATGATGTTTTCCAACTGGGCTTACACAAATAAACTCATTAAGGATGTCCATTATGACCTCATCTAATGTGTCTATACATCTTTTTAATTGTCCTTTTACATCATGTTTTTTCATTCATGCCTATTAAAATACTTCTTAGCAGCCTGAAATGCTCCATCATTATTTTTGTCAGATCTCCTTTTTCATGTAGAAGAAAAAGAGGCTATCAATCTGTGAGAGACTGAACCATGGGGCAAACAGTGAGGCATTTGTCTCAAAGATTGTTCGTCTGGGCAAGAATTCCTTTGGCTGGCAATGGGAGCGGCTGCAGGGCCATGGAGACCTCCAACTGGTGCCACAAGACCAAATCGTGCACCATTGAGTCATGCGATAGCCACGTGATGGTCAGGTGAGGAGCAGGGCTGGAGCCTCATGAAACATATGCGTATGTGCAGACGGGCAAGTACATGTCATTGTCACGGAAATCACAGCCCGTGAATGAGAATAAAGGGGACTGCCAATACAAGCCCTTGTGTGCGCATCACCGCCACCATGATCACCCACCATGGAAACGTCAAGAAGCTTGGACCCAGGGACGCTGAAGATCTATGGTGGTGACTTTCCTTGCAACTCTACCCTGAATGCTTGCTTGATTTCTGTCTTCTTATTCCATTCTGTCCTACCGCTACTAATTTCTTACTTTTAATTATCGCTACTATGTTTTTTATTTTTATTTTTGATAATGAAAGTGGTTTTGGGTATATGACATTTGACCTCGTTTGTGTCTAAATCTCGTTCTTGGGATCATATTGAAACCTACCCCAACACTGGATTGGGACACAATCAAACAAAATTAAGGTAGACCATTTCATTTTATTTTATCATTATAAATTCATTCCCACAAGATCCTTCTTCACTACTGACAAGGGAGCTATGCCTAACATTGCAAGCAATTCCACTGTAAAAAAAAAAGAAAGAAAGAGAAAGAAAGCAAAATTAACTTTAAAATATAAACTTGATCATCAGATTTATTTTGAAAGTAAATCATTTAACAGTATTTAAAGCTATGTTTAAATGTTTTCCAGTTTCCACAAGCAGCCATAGAATATTACTTTAAAATCCCTGAATACTTTTGGAATCCAGTACATTAATGGTTTCATTGCCTTTCATTAAGACTGTTCCTTTCTGTTCAATAAAATTTTTTTGAGGTTTGTGAGAGCACTTCATATGATTTTAAAAATAAAAAACTTAAGTGAAGAACTAGCTATACCATCCAACTCAATCCACTCCAATAAGCCAAAATCTGGAGAAAAAGGTATTTTATGTTACCAATCATAGTAGTGCAGAAGACACAGAAAGCAGGCAGGTGCATTAGTAACTGGTCTAAAGAAGTGGTGTTGTTTAATTCACCAGGTAGCTAGAACAACCACACAGCCATTCGTTCATCGCCCTGTGACAGTGGGATGGAGAGGAGAACTGGAAGAAAAGGTGGAACTTGTGGCTTGAGATAAAGACAGTTTAACAGAACAGAAAAAAGAAGAGAATAAGAATAATGGTGATAATAATAATTATAACAAAAATATACAAAACAAGTGATGCACAACACAATTGCTCACCACCCTCTGACTGATGCCCAGTTGGCATGGCACCTCCCCAGCCAAGTCCCCCAGTTTATATACTGAGCATGACGTCGCATGGTAGGGAATATCCCTTTGTCCAGCCTGGGTCAGCTGTCCTGGCTGTGTCCCCTCCCAGCTCCCCGTGCACCCCCAGCCTTCTTGCTGGCAGGCCAGCACGAGGACATAACAGCCTTTACAGCTTAGCAACAATTAAAAACATCAGTATGTTACCAACATCACTTTCACCCAAAATTCAAAACATAACACTAGAGCACCTATCAGGAAGGAAAGGAGCTCTATTCCAGCTGAAACCAGGACAAGAAGGCACATTGCAATTCAGCTGCTTTAAGCTGAACATTGCAGTAAGAGTCGAGCATGGACATGAAAACTGTAGCATTTACCAACTTCCAGACATGGTGTACCAGAATGCTTAAAGGCAAATTAAAGTTGCCCTTAGCAATGATATGCTGTTGCAAATGTAGTCTGCCTGCATACACTCCCTCTGCCCTCATGCAGCCATACGGGACAGTCGTAATTTAGTTCTCATGTTTTAGTTAATGAAATCACTGCCACAGACTATGAACTGCAGCAAACAGGCTCAGTGTTAAATGTTACTGTGCTTGAAGACAAGCGTGGCCAATAGATGAGCCACTACATTTCCACCTACTTTTACAGTATTTTACTTCCCTTTTTTAATATAAAGCTAGTTTTCTGAAGCATGGTGTGCGTGTGCAAAATTTAAAAATGAAGAGGTCAAGTCCTAGGTAGAGATTGTATATCTGTGTAGCCCTGAAAAATTTATTTATACTCAGTAAAGTGTCAATACCTAGTATCCAGACTATCACATTTCAGCTCCTTTTTTCTTGTTTTACATGCTGAAATGAGAAAATACATATTCAGAAATACACTGATGCATACACACACCACACATATTCTGCAGGCACCTCTGTAATATATTGCAAAACCATATATAAAGTAAATTTTTTCTATCAACTTAGAGAATTTATCTTCCAGCTTCTAAGCCATCTGCTGGGATTTACTAATGTCTCAACCTCCAAAAAGTTTCGTGTATCTATTTCTTTAAAAATAGTAATCATCTTTCCCAAGACTTCAGCTCAGTTATATAATTTTGCCCTTCTAATTGCACATTACTTATAATTATGACCTATTGCTCAGTTTCAGAAAAAAAACCCCAAACATTTCAAGTTGATTACAAGAATTCTTGCTTTGCAACTGATGTACTAACAAAATTGAGCATTGCAATTGTGGCACCAAAAACACAGGTGAAAAATTGCAATTTACTTTTGGAAAAGCAAGTCATAATTCTCCATAGAAATTCTGTGCCAGCAACAACTGAAACATGTAATGACAGGTAGTGTTATATATGATGAATGTTTCATGGGTTTGCTGATTCTCAGATTTTAAACTTACGTAAAAAGAGAAAGAGGATTTTCAGAGGGACACCTAAATTTATATCTATGAAGTCCATATGTGTATTTTAACTGCACTTGTCCAGAACAGATCATGGGGAAACTGTGCAGCTGACGACACCATCTACACTTATTTGTAACTTCTGTGTGTGATTAAAGCTAAGGGCTAGACAATTATTGAGCATATATGAATAAGAACTGGCATAGAGCATTTTTATGGGGTATTGATTCTCCAGAATTAAAGGTCACTTTCTGTACATTAGTTGATCTTAATAACTCCCCCAAACTCTTCCAAGAGTAAGGATTACTCATAAAATCATTACTGGTTTTTTACATACAAAAAGTAAAAAAGTATTTTAGATAGAAAAAATATTCTACATATTTTACACATAAAACAGTAAAAAATGCTTTTAGATATAAAAAAGTGGTTTTTCACATACAAAAAACCCAAGGTGTATTTGGCTAACTACTTTATGTCATCAATCTTGTAAAGTTTCTATTTTATTTTTAAGTTTTTCAGAGCCTTCTGAACAAAGGACTCTACTGTTCAGCATCTACATACTGTTAAGTAAGTTTTATATTCATCACTATTTTTATTCTCTGTAACCATCAGTTTTCAATCAATAGTTATTGCTACTTAATAAGATACTGTTTTAGTAATCAAATAACAGAAGCTGAGACTGATTAGTTACTCCCTAGGTTCTGAAAAATTATAATTGATGGTCTATATATACAAAAAAATTCCCTAAGGCTCTAAATGTTTTTTGGGAAAAAAAAATAAAATGCCGTAGAAAAAGAAACCAAAATAAGATGCAAAATCAACAAAAATAAACCTGAAAAATAGGGGTGAAGAAAAGGCAGAGACATTTAAGGCTTTTTTCTCCCCAGTCTTTGATATTAATGATAGAACATGGGCTGCCCGCTCCTGTGAGTTGGAGGACCGCAACTGTAGGAGCAGTGTCTTTCCATTTGCAGACACTGAAAATGTAAGGGCCCGGTTTTATCAGCTGAATGTTCATAAGCCCATGGGGCCTGAGAGAATTCATCAGAGAGTACTGAAGAAGTTAGCACACATGTTACAGCAGGACCACTCTCAACCATCTGCCAAAGACCTTGGGGAGATCCCTGCTGACTGGAAGCTAGCCAACATTACTGCAATTTACAAGAAAGGTGTGAGGGAAGACCCAGAAAACTACAGACCTGTTAGTCTAACCTCAGTACCTGGAAAAATTATGGAGAAGATCATACTGGGTGCTATTGAAAGGCATTTCAAGGACAATGCAATCATCAGGCACAGTCATGTATGTTCACAAAGGGAAAGTCCTCTCTAACCAATCTGATATCCTTCTATGCTAAGGTCACCCACCCAATGGGTGAAGGGAAGGTGGTGGATGTAGCTTTTCTGGATTTTATTATGGCTTTTGATACTGTCTCTCACAGTATCCTTCTGGACAAGTTGTCCACCTGTGAGATGAACAGATGCACAGTGCACTGGTAAACTGTCTGAGTGGCAAGGGTCAAAAGGTTGTTGTTAATGGGGCTACATCTGGCTGGTTGCCAGTCACCAGCAGTGTTGCTCAGGACTCAATTCTAGGACCAGTTCTGTCTAATATTTTTATCAATGATCTGGATGCAGACATTGAATATAACATCAGAAAGTTTGCTGGTGATACTAAACTGGGGGGTGGTGATGACACAGAGAGGAGGAGGTAAAGAAAATCAAATTAAGTTGAGCTCAGGAAGATGGAAGGGGTCAGGAGAAAGTGCTTTAAGATTTGATTTTATTTCTTATTATCCTACTTTGATTTGATTGGAAATAAATTAATTTTTCCCAAGTCAAGTCTGTTTTGCCTATGGTGGTAATTGCTGAGTGATCTCTCCTTGTCCTTATCTCGGCACACAAAGCCTTTAGTTATATTTCTCACCCCTGTCCAGCTGAGAAGGAGGAGTGATAGATAAGCTTTGGTGAGCACCTGACATCCAGCCAACCAGTGTCAATCTACCACAGTGCTCAGGACATGGTTTAGGGGACATGGTGGTGCTGGATTAATGGTTGGACTTGATGATCTTAAAGGTCCTTTCCAACCTAGTGATTCTGTGATTCTGTGATTCTATTGTTATTATTGTGATTACCACATATTTTATTATCTGAGTTCCTGGTTTAAGTTTATTTCAGTGCTACCAGACTGTGACCACTCAGTCTGATCTTTTGTGCTCCATGGAAAGAATAAGGTGCTTATAGAGAAGAGAAGGAAGTGTGATAGATGTTCGGGGTTTGGAGAATATTTGATTGAAAATTAGATGGAGAAAGAAGAGACTGAATTTCAGGGAGAATACGAGAAATTAAATAATTTGACTTAAGCCAAGTAGGTAAGAGGTGAAACTGAGACTGGCAGAGGAACTTAGGGAGAATGGTCCTGTGAATAAGAAATACAGAGGAGGAATAAATACAGCTGAATAAGCCAGGTTGACATCAAAGTAGAAAAGAGAAGAGGGTCCTTTGTAAAGCAAGTGGGACAAAGCGTAAATGAGATGACTATGGAGTGGAGACTGAACTTTTGTGAAGGGAGAGCAGGGCACTGTCCAGGACAAGTGTCAAAGTGGGCAGAATAGATGAAAACTAAATAACCTGTGAGAAAACATGCACAAGAGCTTCAAATGGCTATACAACCTTCCCAGTCTCAACACTCCAATGTTGTGACAAAATAACCTGTGAAATCCACTAGTAACATGTAAATTTTATCTAGCAGGTATACAGAGTTGATGATAACCTACTTTAACCAACTCTAATGTATTCTGTAGCAGAGGTCTGTGCAGTGAATCCAACATTTTTATGAAAGATAGTCATCAATATGAAGTCACGTGAAAGGATTTTGTTTTACAGTATGCTTTTTGAAATCATATGCTCATATATGTCAACACCGCAGTGCAAGAGAACACCAACATAGCAAATTTAAGAAAATTGTCTGCATTGTTACAAATTAGTCCCTGTGTCATGGTCTCATCTTTTTTATTTTCTTTCTTTTTTTTCTATGTGGAAACCCAACTTCAATAAATTCAAAGGAGTATGAATGAGGTGGGACTGTCTGCTATAAAATTTCTGACTCATTAATTGAAGAAGAAAGAAGTGTGAGGTGAACAAGATAGATATTCTTTCACATCAGAAGCAAAAGAAATGCTGTTTGATAAAACATATGCTAAACAAGACAAGTCAGCTAAACTTTCCATGTGAAGTCATCCAGTAAGTATTCACCATTTTTAGGATATCTGACATGAGATACTGAAACCTGATTATTAGAATTGTTACTTCTCTCTTCAATGAAATTTCATTTGGAGTTTTGCTAATTATATAAGTGTTGTATAAAAATTTAGTAGTGTGAAAAAAATTCAAGTTTGTCAAAGTATATCTATAAATACTAGCATCTTGCTGGTTAATTTCTTCAGCTGGAAGAAGACTAAATTGTATTGTCACCTTTCAAAGGTGTTACAAAGTTATAAAAACTGTGAAACATGAGCTGTGAGCAACTCATATCTTCTAATCCCCGCTAACATTTACTGTCACCCCAATTTTCATAGAGAAAGATCTCTCTGCATCCATTGCCAAGAGTGATTCAATAGTACTTGTTTTCAAGGAAGTACTCTGAAGGCAGTTTCCATCTCTAGCTGTGATAAGTTAGCAGAGTCGTTCTGAGCAAAAAACTCCCTGTGTTGTTGGGTGCTTTCTTGGCTTTCAGACAATGTTGAGTTTTGAAAAGGATATCATCTCTGTGCCAAAAGCTCAGTGTCAGCTTGGTTTTGACACCTCTGTTGACTAACATAGTGCTAACCATATGTTTTTATATTCTGTGGTATGGTTACTACTTGCTATGTAGTTTTAAAGCATGTTTCTTTTCTCAATATCAGCTTTAAGCCCTTCTTTTTGCCAGGTTAGTGTGCTTTAGGTGCCTCTGCATCAGCGTTTTTGCTTCACATACTTCTCCCTGTTTCTGATGGTGCTGACTTGAGATAGAATTCTATAGAATGGAGGGATCATTTGTAAGATAGAACCTGGGAAGAGTTTCAAACATCTATAAGTTACGGTGGAGAGAGATTAAGGCTATGTCTATACTAATAAATTAAAATGTACTCAGGACTGTACCCACACAATGAAGCCAGCTGGCACAGAATAATTCAAATCTATGCTAATAAATTCTCTGAGCTTCTAAGTCTGTGTGGCTGTATGCAAGGCCCCTATGATGTTCAAGCACCTAAACCACATCCCAGAATCACAGAGAAAGGCACACCAACGACCAATTTACCACTGTAGGTAATTCAGATTATGGAAATGTTCCCAGGCAGTAGTTTATTTATTAGTAAAACACTGCCCTTAGGGTCAACACAGAGTTTATACCTGATGCTTTGGCTGCAGTCCACTCTGTTCCTATATAAATTAAATATTGACTGCTTATTTAATCTTGTATGACATAAGAAAATTCTATAGAACAGACAGTTACAGGAATCTCTCCAGTAATTGCTGTCAACTTGATTTCTCTTCTCCAGTTAATTATTTCATTAATAAAAATGTACCCATGAAGAAGTTGTTAATCAAGTATCCTGAGTAAGATCTACAGAGGGTGGTGTAAACAAGATGTAAGTTTATACACAGAAAAAATAGGAAAAATTAAAATATGAAAGGTACATCATTAAACAGTCAGAATGAGGCCACAGTTCCTTGGAAAATGTCGTTTGTAATTATATAATTAAAGAGCATATGATACTCATGGGAAACAAAAGAAAAAGGAGCAGTTTGTAGTAAAGTTAATAACAATAATCTGTGCAGTCCTGTAGACATTTAACAATAAGAATGCACATTTACATGATGCCACAAAATATTTCTACATACATGATCAGAAAATTTTTCTCAGTATCCTAATTTATTGCCAAAATATTAAAAATATCTTTCTGTCTTATATTTCTGTCTAAACTTTCAGCAACATATATTTAAAATTCAAGTCTTTTAAACTTGTATTCAACACAAAATTGGTGTGATTATGAACACTGAACATGCATCAGCTGTATTTCGTTCCAATGTTATTTTGAGTCCAAAATTACATTCAGTTTTGTTTGTAAGTCATAACTCCTTCAGTGGAGTCTTTTAGTCTAACGAATGTTCTAATCATTTAAGTAAGTCTGGTAGATATGTTCTCAATTTATCTGGGGTTTTATGCTCTGCCTCTTATAATAGAAGTAGCTTGGTTTGCTAGATCTTACTAGCATTAAAGGAATGGGAGTAACGTTGTGATAACCTGAGAGTTGAAAAGGTATTTACAAGTGTATTTTACTTCACTGTAAAGTTGCCTGATTTTTGTTACCCCCAACTATTACCTTTACAGATTTTTTCCAGCACAGGATGGTTTAAACCAAATTATTGTCATTTATTTAAAATTGGACTAGATGTATCTTTTCATCTGTCTCCTTTTCTCACTGCCTCATCCTCTCTTGCTCTTCTTATTTACACTTTCACTTGTATAGGAAATTTGGCTTCCTTAAAATAACTTATAGAGAAAGTTACCATGTCCTTCTCTAGCGAACACATTCTGTAAGTCAAAAAATTATACTTTTACTTTTGTGCTCTTACTGGTCTTGTTTGTGATTCCAGAAATCAAAGTTCCAGAATTTTAAAACACATTAGGCTGGAAAATGTGTAGAGAGAGGATGAGGCTAACAATTCTTGTATGTTTCTTAATCCAACTATAAAAAGTCAATGGTCAATGGAGTGTTTTGATTGCATAGAAATTGAAGATTGTGAAGACCAAGTAGAGTGCTTGTGGGTAAGGATGAGGGGGAAGGCCAATGAGGCAGACATCCTGCTGGGAGTCTGTTACAGGCCACCCAACCAGGATGAAGAGACGGATGAGACATTCTATAAGCGACTGGCGGAGGTCTCGCATTCGCTGGCCCTTGTTCTTGTGGGGGACTTCAACCTACCGGACATCTGCTGGAAGTATAACACGGCAGAGAGGAAACAGTCTAGGAGGTTCCTGGAGTGTGTGGAGGATAACTTCCTGACACAGCTGGTGAGTGAGCCCACCAGGGGAGGTGCCTTGCTGGACCTGCTGTTTACAAACAGAGAAGGACTGGTGAGAGATGTGGTGGTCGGAGGCCGTCTTGGGCTTAGCGACCACGACATGATAGAATTCTCAATTGTGAGTGAAGTAAGGAGACGACTCAGCAAAACTGCTATCATGGACTTCCGGAGGGCAGACTTTGGCCTGTTCAGGTCACTGGTTGAGAGAGTCCCTTGGGAGACAGTCCTGAAGGACAAAGGGGTCCAGGAAGGCTGGACAGTCTTCAAGAAGGAAATCTTAAAGGCGCAGGAGCAGGCGGTCCCCATGTGCTGTAAGAAGAGCTGGCGGGGAAGGCGACCGGCCTGGCTGAACAGGGAGATTTTGCTGGGACTCAGGGAAAAGAGGAGAGTTTGTCACCTCTGGAAGAAGGGACAGGCAACTCATGAAGAGTACAAAGATCTCGTTAGGTCAAGCAGGGACAAAATTAGAAAGGCAAAAGCCCAGCTAGAGCTCAGTCTGGCCACAGTCGTAAAGGATAATAAAAAATGTTTTTACAAATATATTAACAACAAGAAGAGAGGCAAGGAGAATCTCCATCCCCTACTGGATATGGCGGGGAACATTGTCTCCAAGGACGAGGACAAGGCTGAGGTACTTAATGCCTTCTTCGCCTCAGTCTTTAATAGCCACTCCAGGTATCCACAGGATATTCAGCCCCCTGAGCTGGAAGACGGGGATGGAGAGCACAATGTACTCCTCATAATCCAGGAGGAAGCAGTCAAGGACATGCTAAGCCACCTGGACATCCACAAGTCTATGGGGCCTGATGGGACCCACCAGAGAGTACTGAGAGAGCTGGCGGAGGAGCTTGCCAAGCCACTCTCCATCGTTTATCAGCAGTCCTGGTTAACAGGGGAGGTCCCAGAAGACTGGAGGCTTGCCAATGTGACGCCCGTCTACAAGAAAGGCCGGAAGGAGGATCCTGGGAACTACAGGCCTGTCAGCCTGACCTCTGTTCCAGGGAAGATTATGGAGCGGTTGGTTTTGAGAGTGCTCACAGGGCATCTGCAGAACAGCCAAAGGATCAGGCCCAGCCAGCATGGGTTCATGAAAGGCAGGTCCTGCTTGACCAACCTGATCTCCTTCTATGACCAGGTGACCCGCCTAGTGGGTGAGGGAAAGGCTGTGGACGTTGTCTACCTGGACTTTAGTAAAGCCTTTGACAGCGTCTCCCACAGCATTCTCCTGGAGAAACTGGCAGCTCGAGGCTTAGACGGATTTACTCTTCGCTGGGTGAGGAACTGGCTGGATGGCCGAGCCCAGAGAGTTGTGGTGAATGGCGTTAAATCCGGCTGGCGGCCGGTCACGAGTGGTGTTCCCCAGGGCTCGGTTCTGGGACCAGTCTTGTTCAATATCTTTATAGATGATCTGGATGAGGGAATCGAGTGCTCCCTCAGTAAGTTTGCAGATGACACCAAGCTGAGTGGGAGTGTTGATCTGCTGGAGGGTAGGAGGGCTCTGCAGAGGGATCTGGACAGGCTGGATCGATGGGCAGAGGCCAACTGTATGAGGTTTAATAAGGCCAAGTGCAGGGTCCTGCACTTTGGCCACAACAACCCCATGCAATGCTACAGGCTTGGGGAGGAGTGGCTGGAGAGCAGCCCGGCGGAAAGGGACCTGGGGGTGCTGGTTGACAGCCGGCTGAATATGAGCCGGCAGTGTGCCCAGGTGGCCAAGAAGGCCAACAGCGTCCTGGCCTGTATCAGGCATAGTGTGGCCAGCAGGAGCAGGGAAGTGATTGTGCCCCTGTACTCGGCACTGGTGAGGCCGCACCTTGAATACTGTGTTCAGTTTTGGGCCCCTCACTACAAGAAGGATGTTGAGGTGCTGGAGCGTGTCCAGAGAAGGGCAACGAAGCTGGTGAGGGGTCTGGAGCACATGTCATATGAGGAGCGGCTGAGGGAACTGGGGTTGTTTAGTCTGGAGAAGAGGAGGCTGAGGGGAGACCTTATCGCTCTCTACAACTACCTGAAAGGGGGTTGTGGCGATGAGGGTGTTGGTCTCTTCTCCCAAGTAACTAGTGATAGGACAAGAGGAAATGGCCTCAAGTTGCGCCAGGGGAGGTTTAGATTGGATATTAGGAAAAATTTCTTCACTGAGAGGGTGGTCAGGCATTGGAACAGGCTGCCCAGGGAGGTGGTGGAGTCGCCATCCCTGGAAGTGTTCAAAAAACGTGTGGATGTGGCGCTTCAGGACATGGTTTAGGGGACATGGTGGTTCTGGATTAATGGTTGGACTTGATGATCTTAAAGGTCCTTTCCAACCTAGTGATTCTGTGATTCTGTGATTCTGTAATTTTGTATGAAATTTCTAGGGTGGGAGTAGTGAAGGAGCCAAGTCATCAGTTCATCTGAACATTCTACCAAAACATGACATAGAACTATGTATCAACATTTCAGATGTGCTCTCTTCCAGCTGATTTGCACCTTTGGAATATGACTGACAGCTGTTTTGATTTTCTGTAATGAACTCAAATTTTAAATTAACCTGAACAAGAATAGAAGGAGAAAATGAAGTGAGCACAATAATACATAGCATTTACTTCCTGTCCTGTGTTTAGAGAGGAGCTTTTGCAACTGAAGTTTGCTTTTCTTTTCATAGTAATGGCAATGTAGATGTTCATCCCATTCATCTATAAACTTTATACTGTAGCAAGTAGGAAGTCACTGAAAAGTATTTATCTATTACGTTCACTTGAGAGCAAAATAAACATGTTGACCTTCAATTCTTCCCCCTTTTAGCTTTCTTCCTATCAGAGGATGTCAGCATTTAGCACAAGGACAAATGCCTGCATTTTTGTGAGGAATGTAGACAATGCTGTCATGAAACAAATAGCCTCTAGGAGGAAAAAAAATGAAGCTTTTTAAAAGGCTTAATGTGTAAAAGAGGCAGTTTCAGTGAACTCATCACTGTATGTCAAATGCCTAAATAAGAGGAAAAAAAGCCCTTTGGAGAAATAGATTTCCTACTTCCCTGAACTGCAGCATTTTACCGAAGAACTGAATATACATGTCAGTGATAACATTTTAAAATACTCTGTTCATTCTAATGCAATATGCATTTTTAACTTTAGGCTTATGCATTTTCCACTTTAGGCTTATTATACCACTTATTTTCTTAATTATTCATGATGTTTATCTATGGTGTGGTATAAAGACTGAAAGGAGAAGCCAGCCACCTTAAGGAAGAATGTGAGCTGAATGTTTGGCATGTCTTTTTTCCTACAGCATACCTCTGACTGAGAACTTTATTTTACCTAGGACTCTTTTTTCCTCTTTCCTCTGTTTGTTTGAATAAGGGTGTGTCATCTGAAATAGTTTTGAAATGTAATAATTCCAAAAGAAATAAGAAAAATAATGTGTACTGTTCTGGTGGGGAAAGGATAATTCCCACTTCCATAGTCTGGGAAGGTAACTGCTTCATTTTAAAGCTACAGAAGATTCTATGTTACAGCCATAGCTTTTGTCTGTAAAACTTCATGTTGATTCTCCCCAGTTTTGTCCTTTTATGGGTCCAAATTTTTGAATATCTGGTGAAACAGTTAAGGAAATCCATGGTGTAAGCCCTCAGACGTAGAAGAAGAAATATGTCTTTAATCACAAAGCTTCCAAAAGAAATATTGGAAATCTTGCATCTGTTTCCATGTGTTGCCTTATTTGCAGAATAACAGTTACAGCTTTAGCAGTTTCTACTGCCATATGTGTACAATAAATGAATATAAAATTGAATGAACACATAAAAGAAGGCTAAACCCACCCAGCTTAACGAATCCATTCTACCACCCGCTGTGTGCTGGAACACGAACACAGCATTGTTTGGATCATAAGGATTAGTGAAAAAATAGTCTTGGTGAACAACATGGTCATGTGGATGAAATGATTATTTCTTAAAGTCAGTGTATGATAGCTGGGATACCAGTGATTGCAGTTATTTAATTCATTATCCTAATCCAATGACTGTTGAAAGTGTGTAATTATTTCAGTTGAACAGATCAGCAATTATACACAAAATAAAGTTAAGAATATTTTACATAAATGAATTGTGATCCTTCTTTTTTTTCTCCTTGGTTAAAAATGAAATTACTATAATTAAAGTTTTCTTTACAACCCATTTCTCTTTTAATAGCAGAATTGATTGTCTGTGAGAAATGAAGAGCATAAAATGTCTTTACCAGTAGAACTGGGAACAAATTGGGAGAGTTGCTCTGGTTATACTTAAGATGTAGAACATCAAGCTTCAAAAGTGATCATGATTGCTCTCATAACACTCAATGGGTTTTGGGGCGTTGCATCCATGATGCAAACAGTTTCATTGCCACATCATTCTTGTCTTCTGCTAGTTCAGTGTGAATTAAAACATTGTTGACTTTACCTATTCCTATCGTTTTCCATCTTTGGAATTTGGAGTAACAACTACTTTTAAAGATTGTCAAGGTTAATTAGCGAGACAGTTAAAAACCAGATAGGTGTATTCCTACACAAAACTTTAACAATTTTCCACCCTGAACATATTCTTACTTTTAAAAAGTCCAAAGTTAGTCTTTCTTCTAATGTGTCTTTTATCATACACTTTGATATGGATAGTTCACTCTTCCTCATATTTCAATTTCTGTATAACTTATCTTTTATCTGTTTCCCAAAAGGATTCCTGGGGCACACAACAGGTAGCATAAGTCTTAGTCTATGGCACTGACATGAAAGTTATAGGAAAGAAGTGATGGTGTTTTTTTTCCTAGTGACATCTAGGTTCCAATCTTTCCTGTAATGTTTCCGGGCCATTTTACACAGTGGTCATTGAGATACTCCCAAAATAAATTCTTTCATTACTCACTATTCCTTTCACATGAAGAAGTATATTCACATAATATTACACATTACTGGAGAATGAAATAATCAGGGGAGAAGCTTAACACTCTGTAATAGATAGAAGTAGCAATAGTAGATTTTGTGTACTCCTTCAAGTCATAGTATTTGTAAGAGTATTTGTAAGTATTCTGCCTTACTTCTATACAGCAAGTTCTGCCATGTATGTTTGGGAAGAGAAGCGGAACTTTCAGGTACATTCTCCACCCCCTCATGTGAAAGAGTGTGGCACCAAAGACAGTCCCAAGGCTAATTTTTTTCTTCCCCCAAGCAGTCATGGACCTCTTGTGAATAAGAGAGACACAACATTGCCCTTTTGAAACACATCAACTGTTCTTATCACTGTGCCACTCTTGATGCCTCTTGTCAATGCTCTCACTTTTCTGTCTTCAGCATGATTTCCCTTCATTTTCTTCCTCATACACTGAGATGTTATTAGCTAGCTATACATAGCTTGACATAAAAGATCTTGCTTTGGCGCTGTGACCTCAGCTTCTTTATCATTACCTTTACCTTTACCTTTACCTTTACCTTTACCATTAATATATGCTCTGAACACATTCTAGTATGGTACAGTTTTCTGCCTGGTTTAAGTTGCATGTTTTTTCTACATCTAACTTGAGCAAGAGGTGTAAAATCAATATTTATCTCTGTGTTTATGTTATTATTGATGCTAGTAGAAGTTCATGGTTGATATAACTTTAGAGTCTAAACAAACCTGCTTAGGTTTTAAATAAACTTTAATAAAATTAACATAATCTTAGTTCTTTCCTGAAGAGGCACTGTGAGCAAGGTTTGTGTTCTAACAATGTGGATGTGTTAAAATAGATAAATGTTTGGGTGGGAAGATTATTTTCTGATAGATAAGGTGGTGTGAGCTTTGAGGTTTTTTTCTTTTACAGTGTCTTATCAGTATGAATCTGTTTCTTTTCTGTTTCACAGCACAACTATTTGTGATGGCTCATATTTTGAAGTCAGGTAATTCAAGCTTTTGCAGTTAGAAAGGAATCCAGTAAATCCAACTGGGATCTTTCCAGTAAAATGGGTCAAAATGAACATTTTTCACTCAATCCTAGACATCAGTTTTGACAAAGATGCAATTTCTGTTCAAAAACGGGCATCCACTATGTAATCACTTATGACATCTACAATGATCTTAAGACAACTCAGAAAACACATTCAAACACAATGTTCTGATTAATGGTAGGACATTAGCATGTTGATTGTAGTTATCCATGTTGTTTTCAATGCAGCTTAACTTCCAGCTCTTCACTCAATGCCACACAGAAAAAATATGTTCAGAAAAGATTTCACAATCACATAATTATAGAATAGTTTAAGTTGGAAGAGGCCTGTGGAAGGCATCCTGTCCAACCTCTGCTCAAAGCAGAGCTGACTTAGACCAGGTTCCCCAAAACTGTGTCTAGACAAGTTATTGAATATTTCCAGGATTTGAAATTCCACAACTTCTGTGCTCAACTTGGTCCAATGTTTGACTGCCCTCGTGTTGAAAAAATTGCCCTATACATGTAATTGAAATTTCTGCTATAGTTATACCTTTGTAATACAACCACAGCTGAGATAAATGAGAGCAGTCAGATGTATGCAGATCATCTATACAGCAGGCACGGACATATTTGGATATAGGCAATGGGGTAAAATAAACGTGGATTTGCTCTTCTGATTCTTCCTGCAGATCCCTTTCAAGCCCAGGACTGTGGCTTATGGATACACTGTGTGGATGCAAACATTTATGCACTCAAAAAGGGGTGAGTCCACACTTGAAGTATTCTGTAGAAAACAGGTAGGTAGCTCAAGCTAATGTACTTTTCAAGTCATAATTAGTTTATGTAGAGGGAACCAGCACAAACACAGGTCACTGGAAAGATGTGTGTCAGAAGATGGTGACCTTGTGCTTTCAGATGTCTTCTGAAGGGAAATTCTGTAAATTTCAAATGCCTTGTCTAAGTGAAGAATAGCTCAAGAGAACAATTCTTGACTCAAGAACAAGGATGCAAAAGGACTAGTCTCTCACTTCTCAAATTGATTGCACTGCAATACAAGATGAAAACACTTTGAAGTGGTAAAATCTAAATGAAAAAATACAAATGCTTATTTTCTTCACACAATTCCATTTTAATCTATTTTTTTACTGTTCATCTAGTCTTATTGTTTAATTATTTCTGTTTCTGACATTACTTCAAATATCTGCAAACAAGAACAGCTAATTTATGCAATACTTCTGAGATCTAAGTCATATTTTAATTCAGCTCTTTCGAACCAAGGTATATTCCATACTCTTAAAGTTCTGGAAAACAATCAATACATAAGCTTCAACTATATGTTACAACTATTGACCTGAAACCATTTCAGTATTCCCAATCTTACTTCCTCCAGTACACTGAACAAGTTTATATACAGTTTTAACTTCAACTCAAAAATTAATTACAATGAAGCTACCAACCTGAACTTTTACTTAAGCATTGTGCTTAAATTTGAACTCCTACCATATAAAGGCTGCATGTTTCCACTGAAGTCACAGTGCCTTCAAAATCACTTACACCTAGCAGCTAGCACTCGGTTTTTTTAATGTGTGAGTGAGGTTTGGAGGTTATTGCTGAATTTGTCCAAAGCCTTTAAGTTTGACTTATAATGACACTTGCACTTAAGTTAGAGGTTGTTAAATCCATCATATTGAATATAGTAATTAGAGTTATTTTAGGATTATATTTGAAAATTAGAATTGAACATTGAATTAGAATTACCAAGGAAAATAACTGTCAATACTGCCATTAAACTAGAATTCAATACTATACAGTCAAACCTTTCAAGATTAAAGCTTTTTTCTTGTTTATATTTTTCTAAGAGAGTACTGAATGTGACTGAAGAAAGTAAGGTATCAAATTCTCAGAAAAAGTGTTGTTTCCTTGTATTTTTATTTAGAAACAAATATGGGAATGACAGACCATCAAATGAAGGATTAGTATCCTAAACATTGCATTGTATCATGACTCTGGGTCTATATACGTTAACGGTGGATTATGTCCGATTCTCATTAAAGAAGCTCTACTGCTTCTCAAGCTTAAGTAAAACAGTTCAAAAAAACTGCAATAGATAAAAAATATTTCTAACGGTATTTGAAGAACTATCAACAATTTTTGAAAACCATCTTCTTTGGTTTATAATTGTGAACAAAGTACAACTTTTAATGTTCTTTTATACAGTGAAGTGCTTTACTGTTAAGATCATTCAAGCTGGAAAGGACCTCAGGAGATCTATAGTCCAACTGCCTGCTCAAAGCAGGGTCTATTTTTGAATTCAGAAATGGTTCCTCAGTGTTTTGTTCAGCTGGGTCCTAAAAACTCTTTAAGGACAGAAATCTCACAGTTTCCCTGGGCAATCTGTTCCACTACTTATTTAGTCTCATGGTGAAAAATCCCACCTCAGTGTATGACTGTTGCCTCTTGTTCTGACTCGAACTCCTTGATCATTTCTGTGTAGGTAGTGGGAGATTACTCTTTGGTTTGTTCTTCCTGCAAGGTGAACAAGCCCCAGTTTCACAGCCTCTGTTGGCAGGGCAAATGCTCCAGCCACCGAGTATCCTGGTTGCCCTCTGCCAAACTTGTTTATTGACATCTTTCCTTTATTATGTGGCCTCAAACTGGCTGCTGTATTTCGATGCAGTCTAACAAGTGCTCTCTAACAAGAGAGCGATAATTACCAGCCTCAACTTCGGCCTCTTCTTCTGTTCACACAGACAGTGCACTGCTGGCCTGTGCCCAGGTACACAGCTGGCCCCTACTCAGATTGATGATGGCTCCCAAGCCATCTCCACAGAGCTGCTCACTGGCTGAACCATCTCCACCTTGTATCACTGACAGGGGCCCTGCTTTTCCAAGGCTCAACCTGTATCATTGCTGAATTTGATCAGATTCTGGCTGGCCCATTCCTGCAGCCTACCTAGGTCCCTCTGAATGGCAGCCCTGCCTTCAAGTGTGTTCACTTCCCCAAAGCTGATGTTCACAAACTTGGTGACAGTATGCTCTTCTGGTCCCAAGATAGAACCCTGCAGTAGTCCATTTGAAACCAGACTCCAGGTAGAGGTGAAATCATTAACCACTACCCTTTGATCTCAATGAGCAGTCCAGTTTTCCCCTCATCTAGTTGGCCATCCATGTAAACCATAACATCTCAACTTGCAACTAAAGATATTGTGGGAGACTGTGTTCAAAGTCATGTTAAAGTCAAGGTAGATGACATCTGCTTTGTTCTCCCTTCATCCACAAACCTAGTAATTTCATTACAGAAAGAAATGAGGTTATTTGGGCCTGATCTATTTCTGGTACCTCCGGGCTAACTTTTCCCAGACATGTTCTTCTCCTTCATGTACAAAGAAAAGTTCTCCTAAAGGGCTCGCTCCATCATTTTCCCAGAGACTGAAGCAAGGCTGATCAGCATGGAATCCTTTGGATCATTCTTTTGGCATGTTTTAAAGATGAGTGCAACATTTGTCTTTCTGTAGGTGTCAGAAACATTCCCAAATCTCCATGACATTTCAAAGATGAGAGGGAACAGCTTTTAAAGGACATCAGACAACTCTGTTGGCATCTTCAGACGCAAACCTTATTCCGTGGACTAGATTCCTGACTTGCTTCTCACTCAATGCTGGCGGCTCCTCTCCTGTTTGAACCCTGCCTTTAGGCACAAAGACCTGGGAGACGTTGCTGGTGAAGACTATGGCAAAGAAGATAATGAGTATCTGTACCTTATCTGCAGCCATTTTCACTGAAATAAATCAGCCTGTTCAGCACTAGGTCCATATTTTCATTGTTTATTATTTTACTGCTAGTGTAGCGAAAGGAGCTTTTCATGTTGCCCTTGATATCCCTTGCAAGTCTCAACTCAAAAGGAGTCTTGGCTTTCCTAGTAACATTCCTGCATATGTGAGAAACAAGTCTACAAGCTCCTTTGTAAATCTATTTGGTATTTGAGCTCAGTCATGTGCTGCATGTTTAGCCAAGCCAGATTCCAGAGGAGTCATCTCTGCATTTTCCGGAGTATCATAGCTGCTATAGTCAAGGCTGCCATTGACTGTCTCATCCCAAACTGGTTCTTCCTTGTTTTTAAGCAGCAGATCCAGGAGAACCACTGACACTTCCTGGCTCATCCAGCTTCTGTGATAAGCAGTTGTTCCCAGCACACTCCAACACCACCACCCCTATATTGCTTTTGTCCCAGTGAGTTGCCCTTGGAGCAGATGTCAGGGAGGTTAATGTCTCCTGCAAACCAGGGGATGGTGATACAAAGAATTGCCTGAGTTGCTGTCGTGGTTTAGCCCCAGCCAGCAACTACGCACCACGCAGCTGCTCACTCACTCCCCCACGGTGGCACGGGGGAGAGAATTGGAAGAGTAAAAGTGAGGAAACTCATGGTTTGAGATAAAGACAGTTTAAGAAGTAAAACAAAAGCCGTGCACGCAAGCAAAGCAAAACAAGGAATTTGTTCACCACTCCCCATGGGCAGGGAAGCAGGGCTCCGTCACGCGTAATGGTTTCTTGGGAAGACAGACGCCATAACTCCGAATGCCCCCCCCCCCACTTCCTTCTTCTTCATCCCAGCTTTATATACCGAGCATGACGTTATATGGTATGGAATATCTCTTTGGCCAGCCTGGGTCAGCTGTCCCGGCTGTGTCCCCTCCCAGCTTCCCGTGCACCCCCAGCCTGCTCGCTGCAGGCCAGCATGAGAAGCTGGACTGTCCTTGACTACTTAGCAACAACTCAAAACATCAGCACCTTATCAACATTTTCTCATCCCAAATCCAAAACATAGCCTCACGCTAGCTTCTATGAAGAAAATAACTCTACCCCGGCTGAAACCAGGACAGTTGCTTAAAAAAGAACTTTGTCCACTTCCTCATTTGATAGGGTGGTCATTAACAAATTCTCGCCACAAAGCTACCCTCACTGTTCTCTCTCTGATTCTGATCCGCATAGTCCTGGCCAGCCTCCTGCTCATTCCATGGGGTAGCCTGGTGTGCTCAAGTTGCCTATTCACATGAATAAAGACCCTCTTCCTACTGTTCCCTTCCTGTCTTGCCTGAAGACCTTGTGTCCACCCATTACAGAGTTACAACCACATAACCTATCAAGCTACCCCACAGTTAGTGCAATTATTTTAGAGTACTGCAACCTCACATGAAGATCTTGCACCTTCTGCGTATTTATCTATTTATCTACAAAATATTTTTCATAATCTCAGTTGTGTAAAGGACAACTAAATGCAAAGCTATTGTTATTTTTTTATTCCAGAGACTTTGCGTTGCATCATAATAAGGTTTTGTCTTCAGAGTGCGTAATTTTGGTTACTACTGTACAGATCTGTTTTCACATTTACCATTAAATACTCAAATAACAGTGAAATGAATACAGGTTGGTGTTAAACTCTCTGGTGAATACAGACTAAAATTTCCAATATTTTAAAGGACTCCTTAGAATCATAGAATCATAGAATCATTAAGGTTGGAAAAGACCTTTAAGATCATCAAGTCCAACCGTCAACCTAACACCACCATGCCCACTAAATCTTGTCACGAGGTGTCACATCTACACATTTTTTTAACACCTCCAGGGATGGTGTTCAAAACCTCCACCACTGTCCTAGGCAGCCTGTTCCAATGTTTGACCACTCTTTTAGTAAAGAAATTTTCCCTAATAACCAATCTAGACCTCCTCTGGTGCAACTTGAGGCCATTTCCTCTCGTGCTATTGCTAGTTACTTGGGAGAAGATACCAACACCCACCTCACCACAACCTCAACAGTTGTAGAGAGTGATGAGGTCTCCCCTCAGCCTCCTCTTCTCCAGGCTAAACAACCCAATTCCCTCAGCTGCTCCTCATAAGAATTGTACTCTAGACACTTCACCAGCTTCATTGACCTTCTCTGGACACGCTCCAGCAACTCAATATCCTTCTTGTAGTGAGGAGCCCAAAACTGAACACAGTATTAGAGGTGTGGCCTCATCAGTGCCAAGTACAGGGGCACAATCACTTCCCTACTCCTGCTGGCCACACTATTTCTGATACAGACCAGCATGCTGTTGGCCTTCTTGGCTACCTGGGCACACTGCTGGCTCATATTCAGCCGGCTGTCAACCAGCACCCCTATATCCTTTTCTGCTGGACAGATCTCCAACCACTCCTCCCCAAGCCTGTAGCATTGCATGGGGTTGTTGTGATCCACGTGCAGGACCTGGCACTTGGCCTTATTGAATCTCATGAAAATGACCTTGGTCCGTTGATTCAGCCTGTCTAGATCCCCCTACAGAGCCTTCCTGCCCTCGAGCACATCAACACTCCCACCCAACTTGGTGTCATCTGCAAACTTACTGAGGGAGCAGGTGATCCCCTCATCCAGGTCATCGATAAAAATATTAAACAAGACTGGCCCCAAAATTGAGTGCTGGGGAACATCACTTGTGACCAGTTGCCAACAGGATTTAATTCTGTTCACCACAACTCTCTGGGCTCGGCTGTCCAGACAGGTTCTTTACCCAGCGAAGAGTAAACCTGTCTAAGCCACGAGACGCCAGTTTCTCCAGGAGAATGCTGTGGGAGACGCTGTCAAAGGCTTTACTAAAGTCCAGGTAGACAATATCCACAGCCTTTCCCTTATACACTAGGTGGGTCACTTGGTCGTAGAAGGAGATCAGGTTAGTTAAGCAGGACCTGGCTTTCATGAACCCGTGCTGGCTGGGCCTGAACTCCTGGTTGTCTTGCACATGCCCTGTGAGCGCCCTCAAGATGAATTGCTCCATAATCTTCCCCGGTACAAAAGTCAGGCTGAGGGGCCTGTAGTTCCCAGGATCTTCCCTCCAGTCTTTCTTGTAGATGAGCATCACACTGGCAAGCCTCGTCTTCTGGAACTCCTCTGTTAATCAGAACTGCTGATAAATGATGGAGAGTGGCTTGGCAATCTCCTCTGCCAGCTCCCTCAGTACTCTTGGATGGATCCCATCAGGCCCCATAGACTTGTGGGTGTCCAGGTGGTTTAACATGTCCTTAACTGCTTCCTCCTGGATTATGCGGAGTATATTGTGCTCTCCATTCCCACCTTCCAGCTCAGGGGGTGAATATCCTGTGGATACTTAGTCTGCCTATTAAAGACTGAGGCAAAGCAGACATTAAGTACCTCAGCCTTGTCCTCATCCTTGGTGACAATGTTCCCCCCCGCATCCAATAAGGGATGGAGATTCTCCTTGGCTCTCTTTTTGTTGTTAATATATTTGTAGAAACTTTTTTTGTTGTCCCTTATGACCGTGGCCAGATTGAGTTCTAGCTGGGCTTTAGCCTTCCTAATTTTCTCTCTGATCTAATGAGATCCCTGTGTTCTTCCTGAGTTGCCTGCCCCTTCTTCCAAAGTTAATAAACTCTCCTTTTCCTCCTGACTCCCAGCAAAATTTCCCTGTTCAGCCAGGCTTGTCTTACAGTACATGGGGACCACCTGCTCTTGCACCTTTCAGATTTCCTTCTTGAAGACTGTCCAGCCTTCCTGGACTCCTTTGTCCTTCAGGACTGTCTTCCAAGGGACTCTCTCGACCAGTGACCTGAACAGGCTGAAGTCTGCCCTCCGGAAGTCCATGGTAGTGGTTTTGCTGACCCACCTTCACCGACAATACAGAATTCTATTATTTCATGGTCGCTAAGCCCAAGACGGCCTCTGACCATCACATCTCCCACTAGTCCTCTGTATACAGCAGGTCAAGCAGGACGTCACCCTTGGCAGGCTCACTCACCAGCTGTGCCAGGAACCTCCTAGACTGTTTCTTCTCTACTGTGTTATACTTCCAGCAGATGTTCAGTAAATTGAAGTTCCTTAGAAGAGCAAGGGTTAGCGATTGTGAGACTTCTGCCAGCTGCTTGTAGAATGTTTTGTCTGCCTCTTTGTCCTGGTTGGGTGCTCTATTACAGACTCCCAGCAGGACATCTGCCTTGTTTGCTTCCCCCTCATCCTTCCCCACATGCACTCAACTTGGTCATCACAATCATTGATTTCTATACAATCAAAACGCTCCCTAACATACAGAGCCATCCCATTGCCTCTCCTTCCTTGCCTATCCCTTCTGAAGAGCTTATAACCATCCATTGCAGCACTCCAGTCATGAGAGTCATCCCACCATGTTTCTGTGACGGTGACTAAGTCATAGCTGTCCCGCTGCACAACGGCTTCCAGCTCCTTCTCTTTGCTGCCCATGCTGTGTGCATTGGTGTACATGCACTTGCACTGGGCTATTGATTTCACTCCCAACACCAATATGCCACCCCTAGGCTCATCTCTAGTGAGCCTGGTTTTATCCCCTTCCCCCTTTGAATCTCATTTAAAGCCCTTTTGATGATCCCCACCAACTCATGAGTGAGAATCCTCTTCCCCCTTGCAGATGGCTGAACTCCACCTGCTGCCAGCAGGCCTGGTGCCAAGAAAACCTCCCCATAGTCAAAAAAACCCAAATTCCACTGATGCCACCAACCTCTGAGTCACGTGTTAACCAGGTGTGTTTTCCTGTTCCTTTCAGTGTTCCTCCCTGCCACTGAAGGGACTGAGAAAAACAATACCTGTGCTCCTGATCCTTCAACCAATCGTCCCAGCACTTTTGGACTTCTTTGTGCAACCTTGTTGACACCACCTGCATGGCCAACAGTGGGTAGCAAATGGTGGGCTGAACCAGACCAGGGAGTTTCCTGCTGACATCTCTCACCCAGACTCCAGGGAGGCAGCAGACTTGCCTGTGAGTTGGGTCCGGTCAGCATATTGGGCCCTCTGTACCCCTCAGAAGGGAGTCACCTATGACAATTCCCCTCCTTTTTTTCTTAACAGAGGATGTCTTTATGCGTGGGGCTGACTAACTCACCCTAGGCACCCCCTTGGATAGACTTTCATCAAGGTCCTCATGTTCCTGGCCCTCAAATTCCAGAGCCCCATACCTGTTGTGTAAGGGCAGCTGGGATGGTGAGGGAGGTGGGGAGGGGATTCGCCTGCCACCCTGAGCAGGAACCTGTTTCCATTCCCTCTCGTCTCTTAGGTCCCCTCCTTCTGCCGGCAGGAAGAGGGTAGGAGATCCTGTGCTGCTTGTGGAGCCTCCACCTGCTGCCTCTGCCTCAGGGATGACAGGGGGTGGCTCCACCAATCTATCTCCCTTTCACAGAATCATCATTCAAGATCATCAAGTCCAACCATTAAACCAACACCACCAGGCCTACTAAATCATGTCCAAAAGTGCCACATGCACAAGTTTTTGAACACTTCCAGTGACGGTGACTCCACCACCTCCCTGGGTAGCCTGTTCCAATGCTTGACCACTCTCTCCATAAAGAAGTTTTTCTTAATATCCAGTGTAAACCTCCCCAGGCGCAACTTGAGGCCATTTCCTCTTATTCTAACTAACTAACACAAGTTACTTGGGAGAAGAGACCAACACCCACCTCCCCACAAACCCCGTTCAGGTAATTGTAGAGAGCGATAAGGTCTCCCCTCAGCCTCCTCTTCTCCAGGCTAAACAACTGCAGTTCCCTCAGCCGCTCCTTATAAGACTTGTGCTCTAGACCCCTCACCAGCTTCGTTGGCCTTCTCTGGACATGCTCCAGCACCTCAACGTCCTTCTTGTAGTGAGGGGCCCAAAACTGAACACAGTATTCAAGGTGGTATTTCACACTCCCTGATGCTCCTCATCCTCTCCACTGCCACCTTCAGCTCTGCCACCAGCCTGAGCAGATTGCTTACCTGGTTGCACCACATAAAGGTGTTGTCTCTGCTGCCCTTCTTGCTGCAAATAGTTCTGTTATCAGTGCAAGGCATTATGGAATTTATTCTAATCATGCACAGAAATTGTGCCCATGCTGGAAGGGCTCAGGGCTATGAATTTCAAGATGGACCTTTACAGGCAAGTGAAAAACCACAGAAAGTTCTCTGGTGGTTTATTGTCAAAGATTGAATATGTACTGTTACAAAAGGAAAGATGTTGATTATTCCTAAACGAACAGTGGTAGAGCATATTAATTATCTTGTCAGTTATTTCCTGAGCTTAGTTGTCTGTCTTTCACATGGAAACTGATTTCAAGTTCATTGGGATTGTGGTGATTATCTACAGATCGATCAATCTGATTGCCAGGCAATTAGCTATGTTGTTTCCTTCTGAGTTCAAAGGTAAATGTTCTGGACTTGGTTAAAATAAGCAATTAAGAGTTGTTAACATGCCTATGTTAGTATCTAAGTACTTTTTAAAGACATATTAGCTCTGAATGAATCAAGTTGTCCTAAAATATGTATGTCACCTACTGCACTCTTTCAGGCTGGAGTCTGGCAGGTTCTCTATGCAGTGCTTCCAACAATCTCCTGGAAGGCGACCTGCATATACTTGGCAGGTGTTTCTAGATAATGCAGGAGAATAGAAATGGCCTACTCCTTCTTTGAAGGTGAAAAGATTTGAAAATTACTTCATGTAAAAGCAATGCCCTCTGCCATCCATGAAGTAAACTACTTTTAAGGCAACTGGGATGCTGTGAGAAGTACAAATGCCATTTTCATTAGCTAATTTACACCTCCTCCTTGGTATGCTTATTAAAATATATGCTTATAAAAACATATGTTTAATTACATTTTTTCTTCTAAGCTGACAATTAGATGCTCTCTTTATCCTTTTTTATATCACCATTCTATTAAGTGTGAACAAATCCCCCCACTCCTTACAAACCCTTGTTTTTTCATCAAGCCCAAAAGCTCTTTTTAGCTCATTTTGTACAACATCACCATAAAGGCCTCATGCTAGAGAAGGTTCCAGCTTAAAAGAAGTCAATGCCACTTTTTAATCAATTGCAAGGATCACTGCTAAGTCCCCTAAGACTTGATTTTCTTGTCCCTCTAATGGCTTGGACTAAATATTCTGTTTCCACAATAATGTTAGCTCTTACTGCCTCAAGGAGTGAGGGAGACTGGAGCAGAGAAATCAAACTAATGTCTCTGATGTGTCAGTGCACAGCATACTGCCATTAGGACATCAAGCCAGCATGATTTATTAGCAATTTTAATTAATTTTCTGAGTCATTTCCTGAGGGCTCAATTCTGTAATCTTATTACTATGAGCCTAACATGCTATAGTAAGACTATGCTTTCTAATCTTTCTTTTGTTGTTAAATACAATCTCTGCTTTCATTAGGAAACTCTTGAAATGAAGCAGTTTGCGCTTTTGCATGGTGAAATTTTTCTGTGTATGTTCATTAGAAATTAGTACTAGAAATTATGTGCTAGACTACATTAGTTCTTAACACAGAACTCATTGTTTACTTTTCTCCTTTATTCTTTTACTATAACATCATGCTAGAAGTGAATGAGGTCCCTCTTTTAAAATTAAGAACCCACATCTCTAGAATTTTAGATATGGAATAATTTCACTTATCTCCATTTTATTTTATGTACACAGAACCAAACCTTGATCCCATTTAATTCAGTGAAATCTGGATTTTTTTTTTTATCAATCATAAGCAAATAAACTATGCTCATGAAGATATGTATAGATTATGAACTACAGAGTAGTGTGCTTTTATAATTTATTTTTAGCCTCTCCTTTAAAGAGGAAAAATTTTGTAGCTGATTTGTTAAAAGCTAAGTACTTTTTGATTATTAGTATTTTTTTCCTAGGATTTACACAACTTTGCAATGACATGGATTAAGTTATATTTACCCCATCTGACTATCCATGATCAATGTTTAACTGCTGTAAATTTACATTATCCTGAAAGGTCATTGATCTGACAAAATGATTAAAATTTGATTTTTGAGTTATCAGAGTATTTCACATGGCATATTTTTTTAAAATGTCTTTTTTTTAAATCACAAATGTGTGATATTATTACTTTGATATGACATAAATATTCTGTTTATTCTCTAAATATTTTATATGTGTTATTTACAATTTTAATTCCTACAGCATTGTCAAGTACAAGTACTATGTTTGTCACAGAAATTGAATTTTAGTGCATGAAATCTTACATGGGGGTAGTAACATAGTTTTAACATAGAAGATTGGTAGAAGAAAGTCAAGGCTTAGAACGCTTAGGAAAGCAGGAATGTTTCTCACTCATGAGAGAGCAGGGAGGTATATGTCATTACAGTGATCCAAGGAATTTTGAAAGAGATATAGAATTGTTATCTAATGATCAGTAACATTCCTATGACCCCCAGAGTGCCCTAGAAATAACGGATAAGGACAGAGTGAAGAAAGATTTAAGTCAGTTCAGTTAAGAAATAAAAAGTAATTCAGCTGTCATGTGTGTCTTCGAGCTTCGTGCACGTGATGGTGTATAACCATTGTGGAAGGTTTTGATACTTTTTGTTTTTGCGTTGATTCTCCCATTTGCAAAAGCCGTACTTACACTTTTCTCTCCTTCATACATGTGCTTAGATTATTCACAATGTGCAGACAGAGAGCTGAAGTGTAGTGCTTTTGTGAGTGTCAGAACTGTATTCAGCATGCTAATGTAATAAGTGAGTGTTCTGATAACGTAAAAATTCTTGTAAGGGTTCTCGCAGTACAAGTTGAAGAAAAACCTTTAGAGAAGAATGTTTTAAGCCATCTCATGATTATAAGGAAGGTGACACCTAAGCAGTTTCTGTTCTGATAGTGATAAAGTTGTAAAGCATGGAGATGAAGAGTAACAAAATTTTTCACACTGCCTCTTTGCATCAACTGCAAACGGGCATAATAAACTAAAAGACAATTGCATTAAAAACCTGTGGTACTGTTTTGCAATGTGTGCAACTTTAACAGTCATCATTGTTACCTTCTTATTTTTTTAAAAATTTGACACCATCAGTAACTCAAAACAAAGAAGTGAGTTTATTCCAGCTCAGTTGAAAGGATTTACTAACCTTCCCACCCCCCCAAAAATCACAACACAAAAGTGGGAAATTAGAGAAGCCCTGAAGAAGAATCCTGAAGGAGTATCCAAGTCCTGAAGGAGAGAGCAGTGAGACCAAGAGTAAAAATTA
Source organism: Phaethon aethereus (assembly GCF_964289735.1). NCBI lineage: Eukaryota > Metazoa > Chordata > Aves > Phaethontiformes > Phaethontidae > Phaethon > Phaethon aethereus. The sequence goes on along the minus strand of NC_138577.1, from coordinate 44,703,233 downwards.
GAATGAAGAAACCTGAAAATTAAACACTAAAAACGCGTAAGTTCCACTCAGAAAAGCAGGGAGTAGTGTTTATTTTACAGACTCATACAGAATCATTGAGGTTGGAAAGGACCTTCAAGATCATCAAGTCCAACCACCAGCCCAACACCACCATGCCCCCTAAATCATGTCCTGAAGCGCCACATCCACACGTTTTTTGAACACTTCCAGAGATGGCGACTCCACCACCTCTCTGGGCAGCCTGTTCCAATGCTTTGACCACCCTCTCAGTGAAGAAATTTTTCCTAATACCCAATCTAAACCTCCCATGGCGCAACTTGAGGCCATTTCCTCTTGTCCTATCAGTAGTTAGTTGGGAGAAGAGACAAACACCCACGTTCCCACAACCCCCTTTCAGGTAACTGCAGAGAGCGATGAGTCTCCCCTCAGCCTCCTCTTCTCCAGACTAAACAACCCCAGTTCCCTCAGCCACTCTTCATAAGACTTGTGCTCCAGACCCCTCACCAGCTCTGTTGTCCTTCACTGGACATGCTCGAGCATCTCAGCATCCTTCTTGTAGTGAGGGGCCCAAAACTAAACACAGGATTCAAGGTGCGGCCTCACCAGTGCCGAGTACAGGGGCACGATCACTTCCCTGCTCCTGCTGGCCACACTACTGCTGATACAGGCCTGAACAGATGTAGATGAAGGCAGTACACAGCTTACAGAGGGTTAGAGAAGCTATTAAACTTCTTCCTAAACTACTTCCCCACTGGTAACACAAACTGCAATAGTGTTCAAAAAATATGTGGATGTGGCACTTCAGGACATGGTTTAGGGGACATGGTGGCGCTGGATTAATGGTTGGACTTGATGATCTTGAAGGTCTTTTCCAACCTAGTGATTCTGTGATTCTGTGATTCTGTGATTTGTCCCAAGGCGGACTTCATATTGCTTGCAACTAGACCTTCCTCTCACATATCCAGTTTTTAGTGTCCACAACACTTTTTTCTAATTTACATGTTTTCTATGGATTAAATTGTGACATTGCAACACATCAAGCCTATGTGACTCATTAACAATGAATTCACTGTATTTAAAAGAAAATATTTTTAAAATAGCTGGTATGTCAATTGGAAGAGACTTAACAACTAAGTTTTTTATGTGACCCTGTATCCCCAAATTACCTATGAAAAACAACTTCTGTTTTGTTCTCTGGAGCTCTAAAACATAGCACAGTGTGTCCAGCTTTTCTGTGCAAAGAAGTAACTGCACCTTGTTCTTTAGGGTCGATTTGACTCTCTTCCTATAACTGACATTAAGATGAAAAACTCCATGGAAGTGAATGGAATCACACTGGTGTACAAGTGCTGTAAACAGAAGAAAAACTGGGCCATGTTTTGCGTTTTGCGTAGTGATCTGATGTTTGAGAGTTGGTATTTCTCATTGAAATACCTTCAGAAAAAGAATTTCCTTGATGGTTTTCATTACCACAATAAAGAGCAGAGCTGTGAAGTGCGGTTAAGGAGAACTATAAACAAGTGGAGAGAGGTTGGGTTTCTGGACTCCAGGGAAAGCAGGTGCAAAGAGACCCACTAAAAGCACAGTGGAAAATATACTTCCTCCTCTGTAAAGGGAATCTTATTTGAAGAAAGAAACAGTTATTGATTATATATTCTCTTGATACATAAAAGTTAAAAAACATTAGCAGCACATTTTCTTACAGGAAGAATTGAGATTTGTTCTTTTCCAGAAAAAACATGTTAAATATTTTTGTATCTTCGGTGATAATAACACTTCCATATTGTTATAATATATAAAGGTAAATTATTTGAGAATGTCTTAACCAACCTTGAAAAAAATTAAGCCTGTTTTCAGAAAGGTGACATTCCTCCTCAGTAATTTTGAGTACTGTTCTGTTTTTGAAGGGAAGAAGGGGGTAGCTGTTCCTGGGAAATGGATGTCTGAGTTCAATTAACAATTCCATATAACCAGCAAGAGTTTACTTCATTAACTAGCAGGAACATTTCCCACACCTTCAATTAACACTGATTTTACTTAATCTAATATTAGTTAAGACATGATATGATGAGAAAACATCATTGCCAGCCAAATGTTCCTCAAACACAACTGATTTATCTCTTTGGCACCTCATTAAAATGCAAACTATATTGAAATTGATTTTTGGCATTTTCAGGCAGGAATGTTTGTAATAATGTTAATTTGCAAATTTCCTCTTTTTTTATGTATATTCTGTATGCCGTGGTTGCCATGTTCAGCCCAAGGCTATTTGTATTGTGCAGACAGAAAATGAACAGCGAACATTTATTTCTCATATCTTTCTGTGGAACCTGAGGCGCATGAAGATATTTGTGCTGTAACAGGCATAGTCAATCTCCTTCACTCCCTTTAGTCACTATATATCAACAGCAAACTCCCAGCTAGTCTTGCTGCAGCAATTAACCTGCCAGGGCTTTCTGCTGTCAGACTCAGTAATAATAAACTCTCCCCAGTGAGAGATAGAGCTATAGATCCTTGCCCTGCAACTTCCACAGTGGCTGAATTATTCAGAATCAGCATGATTAAAGAGATGACATGGTATTAGTTAAAAAGACATACTTTTTTTTCTTTCTGACTGAGGTTTAAACCTATTAAGGAATAACAGTGGAAGAAAATGTGTCTTTACCATCTGTCCATAGGTCTTAGAAAAGGGAAAGTTGTTTATAATGCCTACCACTTTGAAAATTTAAGGATCAAAATGTAAATAGCAAAAGGGTTGGCATAGTTAAATCATAAAGAATCTGCAAATCCAATAACCAAATAAATCAGAGTAAAAAATCATTTGGAACACAGAAACAAATTAATTGGGAAAAAAACTGGTAATGATGAAACTGCTTTTTAATGTAAAACATAATCTGGCTATTCATAATTTTTAGTCAAAGTTATTGTAGCAAACATTTTAAGATGTGTACTCTGACAGATATATTAAGAAATACAAAGGGTCTCCCTTATTTATAATTTTCCCTTTCTAAAAAAAAAAAGATGGAAAAAAGCAGCATTATTATAAATGCTGTAATATATTGTAAACGAATCAATTGTTTACATTCCCCAGTGCTAGGGCAGTAGTGTAATGTTATACATGCATAGCAAGTGAGTTTACTAAAATAAAGTCATGGAAAAATGAACTTCACTTACACACTTCTAGTCCCATTAAAATAATTCATTTGCCAATCTCAGTTTACTCAGCCACCTCATAACACTTTCTTAACTAAATACTCCTAGTGATTCCTAGGGGAATGATCTATCTAAAATATAGGACTGGGCCTGCATGCTAGAAGTGATGTTAAATGCAGTCAAATTCATATTGTATGACTACTAGAGCAATGTGAAGTTATATTCTTTGTCAACCCCAACACTCATCTAAATCAAGTGGAACTATTTTGTTGATAGACAAGAATAGAGAGAAATAAGAATCATTTTTTGATTATCCAGACCTTCAATACAGGTATGAATGCGTAAGCATTGTTATTCTTATCATTAGACCAGGTAAATGGTTAATGAGTGCAGGCGGACAAACCACATACAGATGAAACTAACATATGCCCTGCGGTATGCTGGTCAAAGGGAATATAACCTTACAAATCACAGCAACAGTTAAACTCATTTGAAATAAAATAAACTTCTTGAAATTCAGTGTAGGAGGATTCATTTGCCCTTCTTCAAAATAGTTGGTGAATCACTTTTATATATAGAAACAAATGAACTGCAGTTTGTCATAGAAAGGAGGATAAATTGTGCTGACAGTACTAAGTGATGTCCTAAATTCTGTGTTCTGTCTTTGTATCATATATGATTATTCAAGGAACTCATCTGAATCAGCCCTTTAAAGGACAGAAGTCTACACAAAGGATAGAGAATTCAAATAGACTTACAAGCTGTGGTTTGGGTTTACAAAAGAATAAATTAGAGCAAATATCATGGATTCCATATAGCAACTTCAAATTTAAAATGTGGTATTACTAACTTGTTCTAAACTTTCCATTGTACTAAACAACTGGGATTACATTCTTTCACAATTAGGTTAGCCAGAACTGAAAAGGAAATATCAAATTTTTAACTCCTATACACCTCATATTACCACTGAAAATTTTCACATTGTTTTTTTATTACAGTTTGGGTTTCTCTGTTTTGCTACACTGGCCTATATAATAGTTTTGACATGTTGCATCCACAGAGTTGAGGCATTACAAACATCATTAAAGACTTCATGTGTTCACAGGATCAAAGTCTTTGATGGATTACTTTTCAACAAACAGACCATCACGAGACTTTCGAAACTGAACACTAAAAGATAGATCGTCAAATAATGAAAATATTAGTATTAAAAAATTACTTTAAAAAAAATCTATGACCATATTTTACCACCATATTTTCGATGTTCATTTAGAAATGATGTTTATCTTTGTTTTAAAAGATTTGCTTGTGAAATTTGTTTCTCAGTTAGTCGTGAAGAGAATGGCAAAGACTTTCAAATTTCTACACATTAAATTCATATTTAGGTATCTAAACAAATGTCCAAGTTTTCAAATGTGCTGCTCTTGCCACTGTTCCTAGTAAATCACTTGACATTACTGAAATGTGCAGTATATATGAAAATCAGTCTATGTGTAAGTGCCAAGTATAGAATGTAAGATATTACCATCACTACTCAGAATGCATATTGGGTAAGAGCCAGTAGTCTTGTCTTATGCCGAGTAGTAGTACATTTGTAACTTTTGAAGGGTCTACTACAAACTTTACTGTGATCCTCAGTACGAGTAAAGATAGCAGAACCCAACACCTTTGTTTTTCTGCATTGTTTGGCCTTACTGCTGCCCTTTAAGTATATCATCTGTCCACTTTTTCCTTTAAGAGTTTCTATTTTTAATGTTGTTTTGTCTGCAGACAACCAAAACCAAAATTAATGTGGGGATGGGACAATCAAAAATCAGAATTAATTAATTAATGACTATAATTCTCAAGCTTTTCCTGTGGTGTTCAAAGTGACAATCATAATCTAGATGTATCTCTTTTCTTCACGTTAATATGACATACATCAATAACATAGTACAATAAAATGTCTATAAAAATATTTAATATCCATAAGAAAAAGAAACTAATACATCCTTTCAAGTCCATGGTTAAACAAATTCCTCTTTGCTTATCTTCTAATCTTTGTCTGTATTCATCAGGGTCAGGAATTTTAAAAAGCACAATTCTTCCTACCTGAGTAAAACATGAGTTTTAGCATGGGATGAGTTATTTCTGGAATGTCACATACCGTTGCTTTTATATTGCCTGTAGAGAGTGCCTAGATAATTTGCACAGACCAGATACTTTAGAGGGTGAAACTTTGCCTTATGTGACATAAGAGCACATATTTTCTGTGACTTTCAAGTTTGTCCAACTTTGAGAAGATTAGAATAAATGACCTACAGAGGTCATGTCGCATCCAGTTGTTTCTATGATCATAACTTTTTTATCTCCAAGTCACTTAGGTTGCATTAACCTAATGCAAATTAACCAAATTAACCTAATGCAAATTAACCAAAGACAGAACATAGGTTTAACATCGCATAAGTCAGTGATATAAAATGCATCAATAAAATCAACTGTTTGTTGGTAGCAAACTGGACCCTTTCACCCTGCTTTCTCCAGTAATGCTTCTGATAGAGGCTTTTTTCAATGTGTTTGTTGAAACTACTTTTGAACTTATTTTCTTAATTACTAGGTTAGATTCCCTTGTATTATACATATGTGCTTTAAGCTTTTCTGGCTCTCCATAAATTCAATGTTTTTTGCTTTCTTGTCTTTTTCTATTTCAGAGATACAGTCATGATCTAAACAAATAGTAGCTTCAATGCATTTCACCCAATAGTGCCAGCCAAAGGCAGCCCAAATATACAGTTGAGAGATAGCAAAAAAAAACCACATGAGCTTTTCAACAAATTTTAAAATATTAGTGCTCTTTGTTCAACAGTATGATAAGTGCATATAGCTACAAAAATACACCATTCTTCATTCACACACCTTAGAATCCCCCTGACAGATCTCATGCCCTCAAAGGATTTGTTGCTTCTCCTGCAATTCATAGTACCTTAAGGTACTAAACCACAAAGTCCTTCCAACACAGCTGGTTTTCTTACTCTGTTTAGGTCCTGCAGCTGACTAGCCCTGTCTGATCCTAAGAACCTCATCTTTGGTCCTTTTTTCCTGCACAAATATTTTCTTGCTACCTCTCTGAGCCTTCCCCAGATTATATTCCATTCTATTAACTTTCTCCTTTTTTTTTTTTTTGTTTTGCTCATAAAGTTTTTACCTTCTCCAAATTCCAGAACTGTCTAGAGAGAAAAACAATTCTCCATAGTATAATTTCTATTTAATAAAAAATAGAAGTGTTAACATTAACAGTCCCTTTCCTCTGCAGTTTACTGTGACTATGCTAGCAGCCTTGTGTACAAAAACATACAAACTGTGTAGTGCCTTCTCTGACACAACAGATTTTTTTTCATTTCATGGTAGAAGTTTCATAATAGCAACCAGATCTCATAGCTTAGTTAGATAGATGCCCAAATCTTCATACTTCTCACTGATGAAAAATAGTGATGTAAGATACATGGCAAATATTATTATGTACCATGCAGAATTTTAGTATTTCTATCCCATTAAAACTGTGTAGAAAAAGAACTTGTTTTCTTCTAACACAGCCACAAAGTTTCAGCAAGTTTATATTCCTTAGTGTTCCAGGTAGGCTGACAAACACAGAATTCTCCTATTCTGGAAAAAAATGATTTTGACTTCCTGTGAAAAATTTGTTTTCCGTAAAGGAGCTTGTCAAAGTATATCTGGAGCTATTTGGCTGGTGCTGTGTGACAAATAAATGCTTCATTTCATTCTGTGACGAAGATTAGATTCTGAGATTTTTCATCTATCCAAGCCACAAGTTAGATTCTTGTCTTTCCCACCTAATATGTGATGTAGTTTTGGAGCTACTAATGTGTTCCCTTTGGAAATGCAGAACAGTGATTACCCTATATTGTGATATGATTAAGCTTTTACTGGAAAAGATCTCAAAATTAACAGTCAAAATTGATGCTTGATATTACTTTGCTGAAAAGGGATAAACAACAATATTTCTTGAACCGGGGACTAAGGAAATAAAATGCACTGCTTTGCTGTAAACAAAGTATTGTATTAGTTCTTGGCCATTGCTGAAATGAACAGTTAAGACTTTTATTTTTGAGGGTGTGAAGGCATTTTCTTTACTTCAAAATATTTCAACAGAAGGGAAAATAACAGTTCTCTAATTCTAAATGCAATTAATAATGCTATTATTTTAAAGCATAAATGCTTTATTTTAAGATCATGTTTTAGAGTTCTTCATTCATCCTCTTAACACATACTGTAAGCTTACCGACACCAATTTCAAAAATGTTGTTTTCTTAATTATTTAACAATTTCCCATTATGTGCATTGTTTGGTTTTTTTAAAGTAACTTTGAATTTATTTAGCAGATGCAGTCCTCACACTCCTTTCAGGCTTATTATCATCACACCTCTTTCTATTCAATATTATCAACACCATCCCACTCATCACAATCCTGCCTGAATCAAAGGCAACTTGTTTCTTGTTGGTGGTGGCTTTGAATGAATAATTCATCTGGAAGAGCCTTCTATGTTGTACATTTCCAGAAGACAGAGCAATTCTCTTGTCAATCATAGTGGCTCTGTCAGTGTGAAGTTCCATACAGTATATGCTCCAACTGTACAGGGGATGACAAGCAGATGAGATTACCAATTGTGTTAATCCTGGCCATCCTTTTATCTTGTTTTTGACAGAACATTCAAATTTAAGTCTCACTGTGACACTGCATTGAGAAACCAGTGGCAAATTTTCCTCTCTGTTCTCACCAATACAGTTTGGTTGAAAGCTTTTACATATATTGCAACCAAACTGGTCACAAGCCATAGTTACTCATCTCCAGGGAGTTACATTTCACTTTGGATCTTGGACCTCTGATTTTCTCATGCCTATACAGACTGCGTCTGGGCCTTAGGCTAGCTCAGTATGAAGCCAAAGGTCCAACCATGTAGTGTAAAGATCTTCATCAGTGGAGCCCTCTAGGCCTAAACATATCCCTGTTGACACAAGTTGTACTCCTGTGTAGTCATTTGGAGGATGGACTCCTTGTCATTTCTACGAATATTAATCTTCAGAAGACTAGTTGTTACTGATTGGTCATGCAGTAGAACCAGTAGGATAACGTAATTGGAAGAGAAGCTATACACTAAGGCTATTTCACTCTGAAACAAACACAAACGTAGAGAGAGACAAGATGTGGCACTCCAGAGGTGGAGGAGATAAGCATATTATTAGACTTGGAAAGTAAAGATTTTAAAAGTAGATTTTTTCTTATTTTGTTTTAAAATCTTCTCATTTTATTTTTAAACCAAGCTTTGACAATATGACAGGTATATGGCTAATACACCAAGGAAAATTTGTGTGACTGGCATTAACTAGGTAAGACTCTGTTCCCATCCACTGCAGGCATTTGTAAGTAAAAAGCTCTATCTACATTACCAAATAATGCAGCATTATAACAGCAGCTCGCCACAGCAAGGACCTAACATCCACATCATAAATGTTTTGCAAGTCATTGCTTCAGATTACCTATAATCTCAATCGTCAATACACTTGGAGTGTATTTGGCATATTTCTGATTTGGCTTTGTAGAAAAGTAGCACAGTTCACATAGTCCAAGACTCAAAGTCAGTAGAAACATTAGGTGATTTGTTTTAAAACCATGCTCATGTTCTGAACTAAAATCCTAATGTACAACACAAAGCTACTAGTTCTGAGAATATGAGCCTTAAGAGAAGATGCAGGTTTGAAGGCAAAGAATAGATCTAAGACTTCTAAGGATTAGTGAGGATGGAGAAACTGCCAACCCTTTTTTTTCCCTGTTATTTATGAATTCATAACATAAGATTAATAGCTATGGAATTGTTGCTTACCTCTACAAGAGGTAACATGTCATCCTCTGAAACAAATAAATCCTCCAAATAAAGAAATATAGCATTTTGTGTGTAATAATGACTAATTCCATTCCTTACAGTAATTAAGTTTCTAGCATATATTCTTAACAAAGAGATGTCTTTCAGATATAGTGGCAAAATGTGCTTCAAAACTTCCATTTAAAAGTTTTTACTACTGCTGAGTATGAACAAATTTAGTCTACTAATTAAAGTAGTTTTTCCCCTTTAGAATAGGGATTAGAGATGGCTTATTGTAAGAACCTTTCCTGAGACAGGTAGTATCAATTTGTATACCTGGCCTGGTATCTAGGAAAGGTGCCCTCCTAGATTTCTTGTTTGTAAACAGAGAGGGACTTTTGGATGAAGTGATGATTGGTGGCTGTCTTGGTCACAGCGACCATGAAGTAATTGAATTTCAAATTGTTGGTGATAGGAGAAAAACTGCCAGAAAAAATTAAACCCTGGATATAGGGAGAGCAGACTTCAGGCTGCTGAAGGAGCTAGTAAAATTCTCTGGGAATCTGCTTTTGAAGGTATTGGGGTCCATGAATGCTGGTCACATTTTAAAAGCTATCTCTTAAAAGTGCAGGAGCAGACAATTCGAAAATGTCAGAAATCAAGCAAGCAGGGCAGAAGGCCAGCTTTGCTGAGCTAGGATCTTCTAGAACTTAGGTGGAAAAGGGAAGTGTATGGACATTGAGAGCAACGACAAGTGGCATGGGAGGACTACAGAGATGATGTTCACCACTGTAGGGAGAAAATCGGTGCTGCCAAAGCTTGATTAGAGTTCAAGCTGGCCAACACTGTGAAGGACAACAAAAAGGGCTTTTTTAAATATGTCAACAGCAAACAGAGGGTCAGAGATAACATTGGTCCATTACTTGATGAGATTAGTCGCCTCACAAATAGGGTCATAGACAAAGCAGAGATGTTTAATGCCTTCTTCACCTCTGTTTTTAATGATGGGCCCTGCATTTGAAGACTGTGACTGGGGAGATAATAAACTCCCACCCAACTCTGAACTTGTTCTAGACTTACTACTACCGCTGGATGCACTGCAAAAGTTTATGGGGCCCAATGGGATTCATTGTGGGATACTGAAAGATCTGGCTGATGTCATCACAGCACCTCTGTCCATTACTTTTCAACAGTGCTGGGAGTCTGGAGAGGTCCCAGTCAACTGGAAGCCCTCAAATGTTGTCACAATTTCCAAGAAGGAAAAAAAGGAAAACCCTGATACTTGCAGGCCTGTCAGTCTCATATCAGTGCCTGGTAAAATTTTGGAGAATGTTATTCTGGGAGTTACTGAAAAACACCTGAGAGACAATGCATTCATTGGTCATAGCCAGCATAGGTTCGTGAGGGAAAGTCCTGCTTAACCAATTTAATTTCCTTTTATGACAAGGTCACTCACTTAGTCAACCAAGAGAAGCCAGTAGATGTGGTGGGTTTTGATTTTAGGAAAGATTTTGGTACTGTCTGTCACGGTATCTTTCTGGACAAAATGTCCAGCGTACAGTTAAACAAGTCCAAAATGTGAACAACTGGCTGATGGGTTAGGCTCAAAGCGTTATAGTAAATTTGGGTTACATCAGGCTGGTGGCCAGTCACCAGTGCAGTTCCCCAGGGCTCAATTTTAGGGCCAGTGCTCTTTAATATTTATATGAATGATCTGGATGCAGGAATTGAATGTACATTCAGTGAATTGAATGTACAAGACAGCTAGCTGGCCAAGGGAGGTGATTGCCCCACTCTACACTGCACTGGTGAGGCCCCACCTCAAGCACTATGTGCACTTTGGGACACCTCAGTATAAGAAGGACAACAAACTATTAAAGCCTGTCCAGAGGAGGACAACACAGATGGTGAAAGACCTCAAGGGAAAGACTGTGGCAGAGGTCGCCTGGCTTGTTCATCTTGGAGAAGAGAAGGCTGAGGGATGACCTCATCGCAGTATACAACTTCCTAAAGGGGGGCAGGGGAGAGGTACATGCTGATCTCCGCTCTCTGGTGACCAGCAATAGGACATGAGGAAATGGAATGAAGCTGCCTCAGGGGAAGTTCAGACTGGACATTAGTAAAAGGTTCTTCACTGAGAGGGTGTTCGGTCACTGGAACAGGATCCCCAGGGAAGTGGTCACAACACCAAGCCTGTCAGAGTTCAGGGATCATCTGGACAATGCTCTTGGTCATCTGATTGACTCTTAGATAGTCCTATGAGGAGTAGGGAGTTGGATTTGGTGATTCTTACAGGTCCCTTCCAACTTGAGTTATTCTATGATTCTATGATCAGTAAGTTGTTCAGTGCATTTAGTCTGCACTCCATCTCCTCTAGTGTTAGCTGTGAACAGCCATTTCAGTTATCTTAACTTTTCACTGTTTACAGCCTATGGCCAAGTGGTGGTCTCTCAATCCTGGAAGGCACATTCAACTTCACCTTGAAGAATCTCTTAACTAGTAAAATAGAAGGCAGCAATAGCAAGGTAGCTGCACAACTCAGAAAGTCTTAAGGATTTTCCTTTGAAGCACTTCGGGATCATATACAAAGAACTCCACACTTTCTGTCAGCAACATTGAAAGCAGTCTAGGGTTTACACATATTCACTCTGATGCAAACAACAACCAGACCAAAATTCTGTGTTCTTAGGAGTGCATATTAACTCCAAAACAACCACTATTACTTTCAATTGCAGTAACAACATTATTATCTTCCTTTTAAAAAATATTTGGAACATTTTGAATCTCACCTGCAAAAGAAGCACTTTGTTTTGCAGTTACATGTATGCAGTGCCTCGACATGGAGTATTCAAATAAATGATACATATTGGCATCTACAACTCTTCATAGGGTCCTGATTCATAGAAACACCTCCTATTCACCCTTTCCATCACTGTATGTGCTTAAAGCTTGTCATATTCTACACAGTTAAATGAAATGTAATGTAGTGTGCCCAGGTGGCCAAGAAGGCCAACAGCATCCTGGCTTGTATCAGAAATAGTGTGGCCAGGAGGTCTAGGTAATTGATTGTCCCTTTGTCCTTGGTACTGATGAGGCTACACCTCGAATACCGTGTTCAGTTTTGGGCCCCTCAGTACAAGAAGGACATTGAGGTGCTCGAGTGTGTCCAGAGAAGGGCAACGAAGCTGGTGAGGGGTCTAGAGCACAAGTCTTATGAGGAGCGGCTGAGGGAACTGCGGTTGTTTAGCCTGGGGAAAAGGAGGCTGAGAGGAGACCTTATCATTTTGTAGAACTACCTGAAAGAAGGTTGTAGCGACATGGTTGTTGGACTCTTCTCCAAAGTAACAAGTGATAGGATAAGAGGAAACGGCCTTAACTTGCGCCAGGGGAGTTTTAGATTCCGTATTAGGAAAAATTTCTTCACCAAGAGGGTTGTCAAGCATTGGAACAGGCTGCCCGGGAAAGTGATTGAGTCACCATCCCTGGAGGTATTTAAAAGATGTGTAAATGTGGTGCTTAGGGCCATGGTTTAGTGCTGGACTTTGCAGTGCTAGATTAATGGTTCAAATTGATGATCTTAAAGGTCTTTTCCAACCCAAATGATTCTATGATAAACAAGTTTTATGTATTCTTCTGAATGGATATTTATTGATTCATAGTTAGTAATTCCTTTAAAATCTTGTCCCTGTTTCCATGGGGCTTATTTCTTGGAATAGACACATCAGTATCAGTGAAGTTGCATGTACTATTAAACATTTCTCTATAGGAATAAATATACAGTATCTGTTATCCTTTCAGCTCTTAGAAGAATATTAATTTATCTACATGTCAGTGAACTCTCAGAGTTACTGGAGGTGAATTAGAAAGTGTATTCCCCTACTACAAGACTTTCTGAAACTTTTCACATTTTTTTATGTAAAAACAGCTCAGAAATTTTACGATAGAAATAGGGCAGTCCTTCTTCCAGTCTCCTATGTGCCACATAATTTCTCAAGCCTAATGGTCATTTGGAAAAAAACAACAGACTTCTTCCAGTCCAGTGGTCCTGATAATGTGAAATGGCAGGGCAGAAGTGTTCCATGAGATCATGGAAAATTGAGCACCTGAATCTAGGTTGTCCAGCTCAAAAAAACAATATCCTAGCCAATGGATTCCCAATTTACTGGCAGTAGTCTGTTCTGCTTATATACACTTCACTAATTTTACAATTCTAAACTTGTAAAAAAATTTCATGAGAATTTGCTTAAATTAATGTATCCTACATTTAAGATAGGTTTTGATGCAGTTGGGTGTTTCTGATGAAAAACAGTTCCACTGTTAAATTTGCTACTTTTATCTCAAGCAAGGGGTGGAAAAGGAAACATATTTTGAACTCTTGAGAGCTCTCTGGCCTAAATAATGCCATATATCTTCTCATTTTTTATTCTCTTTGCCAGTTGTTGCCTCCAAAAGTACCTTGTTCCTTTGTGACTCAAAAATAAATGACCTCTCTTACGTTCACTCTTTTCCTCCCTTGATGTTAACCAAATAGGATATTGCTTAGCAGTTATTCAAAGCACATGATGTGGAAGTGGCTGAAATTATTTTTATGAATCCCTTCATGTGTAAGGAGGAGAGAAAAAGGTGCAGCATTTCTTTTGTGTCATGGTATTTTACAGCTATCGTTTTATAGGTAAAGTAAATTTGAAAACACCCTTGTTGTTAAACAGATTTGTCCTTAAAGGGCAGGTTTAGGAACAACTGTGTATACATGAAGCGTGAGTTGGAATGCCTAGCTAATCATCTCAGTTGTATTACTGCTGAGTTGCTGCATAGCCTCGGGCCAGTCTCTAAACCTCCACAAACATTAATTTCTCATTTCCTAAGAAGGACCACAGCAAAGAGCTTTAAGATCAGATACTACAATGATTGATGTTAAAGAGAGAAGACAGATATAGAACAATTACGTTTGAAGTTCCAAATTACAGTTAATTGACGTGTATTATGCATTGACAGAATATAATTATTTTTAAAAATGCTTATTTACTTTTCTCTGAAGTCCAAAACCAAGAAAATAATAGAAAATTAAATGCTGTTTAGCCACAAATATGGTAATTTATCAACACATTTAAGTAAGTGTCAATTTGTAAACCTTTATTCTGATGAGCAAGCTTAGAGAACCTTTTTGGGAGGTTCCTTTTTTCAACTGAGCTTGTGAAATATGTAAGAAGAAAATGCACTACAGAAAATGCTTCTGTTCAAAACCAAAGCTTGCATGCTGGATTTTAAAATGTATTTTACAAAAAAGATAAATCTTACAAATTCTGATCTGTGGTAAAAGTAAGTTAAGAATATGGAAAAATATTTCTGATATTGTTAATTCACAATTTATTTTGCCTGAAATATTTGTAAATTCATAGACTCTTTAAATATTATAAACCAAATCAGTTTTTCAATTTATTCAAAATCTGCTTCCCTTTCTCTAGAGCCCAAACTTTTGATTTTTATATAACATAATGTAATTCTGCTATTAAATCTTTGTTTAAATCATGCACAATGGAGAATTAATGTGCATTTATGTCAGAATTTGACAAAAAATAAAAAACCTGGTGGTTTTAATTTTATATACAGCGTTTTTTTTCTGATACATTTGCAAGGTGAATCTTATAATTCTGGAATTATGATTTGATCCTAGACAGTATTTATTTCAACTCATTGACTTTTTATGGTTACCTCCAAGTCATTAGAAAAAGTGTTTTAAAAGAGGGGTAAATATTTAAAATGTATTAAATGTTCACAATGCTGTAAAAGTTGGTGAACATTTTTATCAATATGTTGCTATATGTCTTTTTATATTTATATAATTAATGGACATTTTTAATACCTTTGTGCTGTAAAGTAGGTTTAAAAGATGCTTACATTTAAATAAATGACCTTTCAAATTCCTTCTACATAGGTAGCTTTTTCTACATTGTGAGTATAACATTTATTATGAAAGGTAGTAGGTTAACAGCACTAGAGAAAGAAGCCTTCTAGTTCTCTGTAGCATGGATATTATGTAAGTAATATAATTTTATGTTTTGTTGCACTGTTTTTTCCACTATCCATCTTGTTTCAAGACATAGCTGACAAGAAATATGTACAGTAATTAATATTCACTAACACATTATAAAGAACAATTTAGAGGTCAGTGTAGACATGACCAAACTGTTTAAAAGTCTGATTAATATCAGAGGCTCTCTACATTGCCAACAGTAAGTTACTTCAAATTAAGATTGTTTCATTATTATTAAAATTAGAAAGCATAGTTTCTAAACAAGTGTGTGATCCCCCAAATAAAAGGAGTGTCTTGGAAGTACTTTCTTCTGAAACCATACTATGTGCACACTGACTTAACAAACATACCCAACAGGGCAAATAGGTTGCACCTTGCTCCTGCTGCAATATCTGACACTCCAGGCAGGCTTTCAGCTTTTGTAAGAGGTTCCCTAGTGGAACAAATTTCACATCTGTCTTGCATCTAGTAGAGGATTCGGGTAAACATGGGCTTACACTGTTATTTCTCTTCTGACTTTTCAATTGCTAAAGTCATGTGTCCTCTGAAAGCAATGTACTGTAAATTGTTTGGCTTTTTCATAGTTTGCAATTCACATTTATCTGTGGCAATGTCAATAGTAACAAGCCTAATCACAACCACTAAACAGTTTAGTTTGGAATAGTTGAATGATGATTTTTTTGTCTCAGCCACAGACCTCCAACAGGAGAACCAAAGATGTTCTGAAAAGAGATCAGTACTGCAAATTGTTCACTTAAGAAAGAACTGAGCCAAAAGTCAATGCTATCACCAGTCTGAGAAGAGCCTATGACTTTCACCAGGAAAGAGGAGAGACTGGAACTCAGAGCCAGCTGATCACCCCTGTTTTAAGGCTCCCTGTTGGTAGTAAATTGCTTTGGAGTCTCATGCACGACTAGTCATTCATGTCAGCCATGTGACTATGATGATCTGGCTTTAGCAGCTGAGAAGCCAACACCAAGAGTTTATAAGAAAGACAAAGAAGAAGTCAGTTCTGGGGACAATGAATTAAAAATTAGCTGAGGCATTAATGAGAATACAAATTGAATTAATGAAATTAAATCAGTCATTTATTGTTGGTAAGTTTGAAAGCCACTGTCATCAACTCATTATATTCCTAAGCTTTGTATTTGGCTTATCTTTCTCCCCTACAGAGTTTTTACAGAACTTCATCTGGAGATAAGAAGACATATGTTCAGTGAAACCTGTATTAATTTTCAAAATAATGAATGGCAATAAATGTATTTAACAGATTTGCTCTGCTTTGAGAGTTACTTCAGAACATGATAAGATAATTCTAAGGAGAGTAGCTCTTTTCAATGTACTTCAAGAAGATTTGGATAATACAATGCTTCATTTGTATAATAATCATCTTTTTAGAAATACAAGAATATTCTGAGGGCAAATGTTATCCAGTAATAGGTAGAAGGTCTTCTGTTCCATGAAGTAACAGGATTCTCGTGATTAGAAAGTGATCACACAATACATGGTCTCACATGGAGAAACATTGAGTGAGGCTCTGGAGAGACCTTATTGCAGCCTTTCAGTACTTAAAAGGGGCTTCTAAGAAAGATGAGGACAGACCATTTAATAGGGTCTGTAGCAAGTGGACAAGCGTTAATGGTTTTAAACTAAAAGAAGGTACATTTGGAGTTGATATAAGGAAGAAATGTTTCACAATGAGGGTGGTGAAACACTGGCACAAGATTCCCAGAGAGGTGGTAGATGCCCCATCCCTGGAAACATTCCAAGTCAGGTTGGATGGGGCTCTGAGCAACCTGATCTAGTTGAGAATGTCCCTGGTTATTGCAGGGGGGTTGGACTACATGACCTCAAAAGGTACCTTTCAGTCCAAAGATTCTATGATTGAACCAGAATGAGGAACGACTCCTTCATTGATCCTCTTCTTTCCTACCAGTGCTTGACCCTGCCAGTTGCCATCCACTGTTGCTCAGTTCCCCTACAGAAAGTGCAATATCCTAGTATCAGATTGATAAAGGCTGTCAAATCTGCATCCGTCACAAGAAACTGTTCAGGTTTGTTCTCAACACCTTCTGACTAGGAATGAAAGAGAGACTGAAGTTATCTCATAAAGTACAAGGCTCCTAAGGACTGCTAGTGAAAAAATAATCATTTCAAGGAGGAGGGGTTTATTCTGCCAAAAGCAGAATGCACACAGATCCCAGCATGGAATTCAGTTCTTCTTACTACCCTCCCCCCAAAAATGAAAAAGTGAACTTTGCAAATTATTTCATTGTCCCAAGTATCAAAGGAAAAACTGAAAATGCATTTTAATATGAAATTTGCCATTATGAGTTCTGAAAAAATATCTTTCTGTCATGGAGTCACCTGTATTTTTGCCACTTCTACAAAGTTCAACAATATTGTTAATTAACATTTTGTTTGTTTCCTAGAAAAAAAATGAAGCTGATGAAATCATCTATCTGTGAGAGTAGTGCCAAAGGCCCTTAAATTCTTTGAAACAAAGGATATACGACATTGTTGTAGTCTTTCAAGAGTTACAGGGGATGAACTTGTCTCAAAACAATTGACAAATGGCACCTCCAAGTGCAGGCTCTACACAGACGTACATTTGCGGTCCAGCAGATGTGGGATGATCCTTTCTCTGTGCCCTAGCATCTTTAGCTTACAGTTCTTTTACTGGCTTCTCTTCTGTTGCTTCCTCCCGCTCCCCACTTTTTATTTTTCCTAGTACCACTGCCTTCACACCAAGACTGCCTGAACCTTTATCAGTCACATCAGAAGTAAGTACTACCTACCACTGGAAAACACAGAATAATTTCAGGACTGGAGAAGAGACAATTCAGGTCAGATGGCAAACATGACCTAGGGACTCTAAACCAAATGATCTGCTTTATGAGCAGAAATAATTCATGTAGTTAGAGCAGATAAATTTAAGTGCCACACCTACTACCATGACAACATTTTCACTTTTTTTAAAAATTTTTTTTTTAAAAGGATAAGAATTTAATTGATTACAGAGAAAACCCAACATAACAAGGCATCAGGTCATGTACCATGGTGATAAGCAATACAAGAATGTCTGTAAATAAACCAGAAAAAAAGTATAAGAACAGGAAGCATAGCAAAAATTATAAACTCTGCAACTACAGCATTCCTTAGCATGCTATACCTTTCCAAAGAACTCCCTCACCTTAATTAAAATATGTTTTTGCAATTTCTCTAGAGACCCTAAAACAGTTTCGAAAGACATTTGCTGCAATTCGTGCTAAGCTAACTGGTCTGTAATTTCCTCATATAGTTCTGTGTTCTTTCCTTAATAATTGGATTATGCTGGCCACTCTTCAGCCTTTAGGGATTTCTCACTAAGTGAATTGGGACAACATGTGATAAAGTTTTTACAATTCCTTTCCTCGTTTCTTTTGGCACTTTTTTGAAGACTGTTAGCTAGTCCTGAGACCTAAATGATTTTAAGGTCTTAACCTTCTGAAATTCTTTTCCAGAACCATGTTCTGCATAATCTACATCAATAATCTGAATTATGATGACTGCTAGCATCCCAAAAGATAATACAAAACATATGTTATTCTTTTTTTCCCCCTATAAAGGACTTTTCTAGGTGGAAAGTCTGTGAAATGAGCCCATGAATAGGGAATAATCTGGAGGTTTTTCTACTATTACAGAAGTTCATTCGGATACCATTTATTTGCAGAATTTTCCACCTGAAATATCTCAGGGTACCTTAACAGGTGGTAGCCTTCAAGACAGGTTACAACAGACACCAGCCCAGGATCTGGGGAAGGTCTGCCCCGTGCCTGAGACAGGAAATGAATAATTGTGGAACCTGCATATAACCTCTCTAACTCATAAGAACTTTCTCACCCTGTGTATAAAGTTCTGACTCTGGACACAGACATCAGAAAAGACTTTCCCTAAGCAAAAGGAAAATTAAGTTGCAATTGTGTTCCTTTCATAGAAATAGAATTTTTTAAAAAAGTAGTTTGGACAAAGAGAATATGTTAAGGTCCTAAATAAGACTTAATAACTTAATTAAATATGACTTACAATCTTATTGGAGAACAGCATTAGCTAGTTCCTTGACACTTTTGAAAGATTTTAGTTTGTCCTATGCAAGCAATTTGAGTAACACCAAAGAAGTCTGAAAACTTCTATGGATTTTATCCCTCACAGACCTATGGATATTAACTGCAGTTAATAATTTCACTCCAATAATGTTATTTGCTCCCTTGAGATTAATATAGAGCAAGGAGCTCTGATTTCACTGATTTCTATTGAATTACTTTGTAGTAGTGAAAGCAAAGTCAGGCTAGATATTGTCGTATGTATCGAGTATATCTAGCAAATTGTTATTTACCGTGGTTTGAATATTCAGAATATTGACTCAGAATATTAATATTGACTGTCTGCCCCTTTCTTGTGGAGCTTTAAGGAAAATTTATGGTTATGAAAATACTGCTTGTTCCATTGTTAGCAGTGTCATTTTGTGCTGCTGAACTTTCTTGAAGACTAGGTTTTCCTTTGATGCTAAAAATACAAGGCAAGAGTATATGCCTCTGTAGACTTTTAGTAGAAGTCCATGACATGTTTATTTAGAAGGATTCTGGTGGGTCCTGTAATACCAAGTGCATTACTCTTTTTTGCCCACAGACCTCTTTCACTGTTTCCTATCCTCTTGGTTTATGAATAAATAATCCATGCATTCGTATTTCCCACTTGTCAAACTCAGGCAGCAGTGAAAACAAGCAGCACAAATTGGCAGATAATGCACCTTATTTCCATGTATAAGCAGGTGCATTTTCTTCAGCAAAAGTGGCAAGATGACACTGATGCACTTTGACAGGCAGGCTGATCTAAAATTACCCAGCACACTTTGCCAGTAGTTGAGGGAGAGTTTCCCATGAGCTTGTTCTGAAATTCTTCAGTCTCCAGGGTGTTAATTAAAATTTACTGGATAACATTTGCAAGGCTCAATGGTTCTAGTTACAGCAATTATCAGTTACTAAATGTTAGTGCCAGAGATGACACCTGATGATTGGATGCTTTATTCAAGATATTCAAGGGGGTTTCCTCTTTACCACTTTTTTTTAATATCTTCCCTTTAGTTCTTGAAGAAGCTAGATCAACTAGATCAACTAAGTGTCTCAGTCATAATTTAGATTAAAAATTACTTAGATAGAAGTTTAATTATCTATTTACCCTTGAGTTTCTTTTGAGCTACTAGTTAAGGATTTACAAAAGAGGGATGGAGTCATTAAAAAAGCCTTTAAAAAAATGCAGAAGCCAGAAGCCTACCTGTGTTACAATTTTAGGAACAAAAAGCAGAGGTCGGGTCAGTGCTGTGAACGGAAGAGTACCTCCTAATTAAACTCTCTGCTTAGTTCAGATTTGCTCAACAAATTCTTAGATTAGAGATTGACTAATCACATGTGCAATAAACAGACAGCCTCTTTCAACTTACTGAAGAACAGCTATCAGTAAAGTTTACATTCTCGATGGCTACCAGCTGGCTTCTTTCCCTCTTCCCTTGGTGTTTCATCAATATATTGAAACACAGACACTCTGAAAGAAGTATTTTTAATATTTTTGTTACTGACAGAAGAAAAGTGTTTCCTTATACTCTGATTAATTTTTATTTACATAATTCATTAATTAACACTATTACAGTGCTTTTTCCCCAAAGTCTTTGAAGTTTCTGGTCAGTTTCTTGCAATGGGGCAGGTAAGGAACAGCCTGGTCTCTCTAACACAATGAGGCCATGTCCTTTTTCACGCCTGGAACTGGCCAACCCCATGAATGAGGGCATACTGAAATGGCAAAATATTTGCATGCTCCATAGGCAGCTTTCAACTATAGGTCATATTCCCTCTGGCCTTCATGACCCTACAATAACCACAGCAGAAAGCAAAGCTACTAGGATTTGTCTCTGTGAGCAGCCACTTCTGTAACCTGCCTAAAGACTAGAAAATTCACTGCAATATTTGTCAGAGGTAGGCAACACAACAAGTTAACACATAAAACAGAGGGGAAAAAAGAACCAAAACTGCAAGCCCATGAACCTTTGCCACATGTTACATCCCAGGCTATAGCTTGCTCTGTTTAACTGAAAATGCTTCTTCTGGGCAGCAACAAAAAAACAAAATGTCAGGGAGGAATAGGACTGTAGGACTTTAACATGACAAGACTATTTTAAATTCAACTTGAAGTTGTATCTCCTAACAGCATATGGCCTAATGTTGTGAAAGGCAAGGGTTAGCCACAATTCCCTTAAGTTCAGTTCACTGCACCAATACCTGTGTGTCCCTAGGCTTTCCAAATGGCTGAAGAATAACAATTCCAATCACTCTATGGGAAGAGACCTGTCCTGTGGCTCAAAACAATGTGACAGCAGTAGCCAGAAGACAAGATAAAGGCAAACAGGGAGGCAGAAGGCAGATAAAAATCACAGAGGAGAAGAAAAATGGAAATACGACAAGAAAAGGCTGGGGAAAGAGCAAAGTTTGACATCATATGGGTGAACCATTTTCACAGAAGAAATGTGAAAAATGGATGTTAGTAGAAATAATTACCTTATATAAGTTCAAATTTAGAAAAAACTTCGTTCCTAATGTTCCATTGTATTCAATGATGAACATGTTTTGTATCTATACACATTTTGTAAACTACTGAACATCATATTTGACAAATACTGTAAGAACTCGTGACTTTTCAACGCTATTTCAGACCACAGAAGTAACATGTTCTTCTCATAACACCTTTATGGTAATTATGTGCCTACCTCAAAGAGCATTAGAATAAACATCAATGTCAGAATCTCATTAAACACAAGAGAGAGTACAGCTACTCGGGAATTTTCCAATTCATTGATTTTCTGAGAGAGAATCAGAGATTCATTGAAATCTGTATTTATTCCTGGGAGCATATCGGTGTCTACAGTGCTCTGGTCTAGAAAGGTTTCTTCGATGCTGGAATTTTTGATCAAGAAATGAGACCAGACCCAGGTCTGGAATTAAACAGTGACTAGAGGTCCCGAATAATATGAGGTGATTGTTGTCAAAAGAAAAAAAATACTGCTGTATATATATGATGTCCCTTAGTTATAACCATGTACTAAGATCTCTTTTAGTACATACCAAACAATTTCAGAGAAATTATGCTAAATAGACACTGGGAGAAACCAACTCGGAGAAAGAAAGGGCATTAATTTTGGTTGTGGATGACTGAGGACCAAATCCTTTATCTCCATCAGACTCAGTAGGATAGTACTTCAAGGTCACTCTCTCTTACCTTTCCCCAAGCTGTAGTGAGGGTTATTACCTAGAGAACAAATCAATTATTCTATGTTCTTAAATTATGAAGCAAAATGCTTTTGATACCTACCTTTAATTAAAAAAAAAACAAAAATGGAGAAATGGGAGAAACAGGAACATCATGAAGTTCAGCAAAGGGAAGTGCACAGTCCTGTAGCTGGGGAGGCACAACCCCGTGCACATGATGGGGGCTGAACAGGTAGGAAGAAGCCTTGCAGAAAAGGACCCAGGAGGCCTGCAGGAGAGGAAGTTGAACAAGAGCCAGCATTGTGTTCTTGTAGCAAAGGCGGCCAAGATGCACAAGGAGGACTGTTGCCCACAGGTTGAGGGAGGTGATTCTTGCCCCCTCCTCAACAGTGATGAGGCCATCACTGGCGTAATGTGCCCACTTCTGGGCTCCCCACTACAAGACAGATATGGATCTACTAGAGAGCATCTAGCCAAGGGCTGGACTAAGACAGTAAAGGGACTGGAGCATGTCCCATAGGAGAAAAGGCAAAGAGCTCAGACTGCTGAGTCTCGAGCAGAGAAGGCTCAAGTGCTCTCCTTAAGATCTCCTGATACTTGAAGGGAGGGTGTAAAGACAATAGAACCAGGCTCTGGCCAGTGGTACACAGTGACAGAGCAATAGCAACAGGCACAAGCTGAAACACAGCAGGTTCCTCCTCAACATGAAGAGATACTTTTACTGTGGGGGTGACTGCACACCGTAACAAGTTGCCCAGAAAGCTGATGGACTCTTCATTCTTGGAGATCTTCAAAACCTACCTGGACAGGGTCCTGGGCAACCTGCTCTACATGAACATGCTTGAGTGGGGACCTTGGACTTGGTGACCTCCAGACATCCTTTCCAACCTCAACCATTCTGTTGTCTCAGGTGCTTTTCCTCTGGTGACAAGGGGTGAGTCCTTCTCCCCTGAGAGGAGCCCTCGGGGAACCCAAGCTGAGGTGCTCCATTGGCACCAAGGAGCTCACCAGGGCTCCCCCTCTCTACTGCTGGACTGCCCCTTGCCTGGTCTTTGTGCTCAGGGTGGCTGCCTCTCACTGCAGGACCCAACAAGCCCACAGTTAACACCCACTTACAAGGCCATGAGAAGGCTTTCCCCTTTTGAAAGGACGTTAGCCTTCTTAACTGGGCTGCTATTGGGGCACAGCCCCCAACACCCCTGTAATAACACTGGAGAGTGGCTGTGACTGCCCATGACCTCACTGCTTTTCAGCAGCTGCAGGCTCTGTCCCTGCTCATTTTGTCCAGAGCTCCTGTGGGTGCACACACAAGACATGCAGGCTCCAGCAGGACTTTTGGTTTGCTCTTTGAGCTTTGGCGTCGGAGAGCAACAGCTGTAGGTGCTCAGCAAAGCAGCCCCTTCCAGTGCTCCTCTTTCCTCTGCCCAGTGGCACGGTGCTGAGGGACCCATCCGTGCCTGTCCCGAGGCCCTGGGCATGACAAGAGTGCAAGGGACGTTGTCAACGATGAAGATCCTTAAGAACTCCTCTGCCTTCCCTGACTGCCTCCTGCAGGTACCCTGTGCTAATCCAGGTGATGTCTGGGGAAGAGCATGGGGGCTTAGGTGCTCCAGCTCTTCCCCCAGGGTCCTCCATTAGCTCACCAGAGCTTGGCCCAGGCATCTCCCACCAAGAGATTTGAGTACTGGGGAGGTGCTGAGGAGATTCAAGCGGGCTTCCCCTGGAAGGAGGAGTAAAGAGGGAGAATCACCTCCCCCTACCTGCTGGACGTGTTTTTTTTGATGCAGTCCAGAATATAACAGACCTTCCGGGCTGTGAGCAGCCATTGCCAGCTCATGTCCAGTTTTTCATCCACAAGTACCCCCAAGTCCTTCTTGGCATGGCTGCTCTCAATCCCTTCATGGCCCAGCCTGTGTTGATACTGGGGGTGCAGGACACTGCAGTTATCATAGAATCATAGAAACATTGGGTTGGAAGGGACCTTTAAAGGTCATCTAGTCCAACCACCCTGCAATGAGCAGGGCATCTTCAACTAGACCAGGTTGCTCAGAGCCCCTTCCAACCTGACCTTGAATGTTTCCAAGGATTGTGTGTCTACACCCGCTATGGGCAACCAGTGTTCCAGGTTCACATGGACCTACCAGTTGAGCTTGCTCAGGTCCCTCTGGATGGCATCCCGTCCCTCAGGAGTGTAAACCGCACCACTCAGCTTGGTGTCATTTGCAAACTTGCTGAGGGTGCACTTGATCCCATTCTTTGCGTCATTGATGAAGATATTGAAGAGTACTGTTCCCAAGACAGACCCCTGAAGGACACCACTTGTCACTGATCTCCATCTGGACATTGAGCCCTTGACCACTACCTTCTGGATGCAACCATCCAACCAGTTCCTCATCCACCCAACAGTCCACTCATCAAATCCACACCTCTCTAATTGAGGGATAAGCGCCCCAGCAGGATGACAGCTTGAAAGTGCTATGCCTCCTTCAGTTGGAGTGAGAAGGCTTTATCATTAGTCTCTCCTTGATCAGGCAGCCTATAGTAGACACCAACCACAAGGTTCTCTTTGTTGCTATGGTCTCTCATTCTTATCCATAAGCTTTCAACCTGCTCATGGCTATGCTTCAGAGAGAGCTTTTCACACTTGATATCTATTTCTTCATGTAGAGAGCAATGCCTCTGCCCTTTTTTCCTTGCCTGTCCATTCTGAACAGCCTGTAGCCATCAATAGCCACACTCCAGTCATAGGTTTCATCCCACCAAGTTTCAGTAATGGCAACAAGGTCTTAGCTTTCTAGCAGCATGGTGGCTTTCAACTCCTCCTGTTTGTTGCCCATCCTGAGTGCACTGGTGTAGAGGCACTTCAACTGGGCTGTCGGCTGTGTCACCTTCTTAGAGGAACACCCCTTAATTAGTTTGAAGTCTTTTGTTGGTGTTTCCCTGTTGGATCCTATTACCTCAGGAGCTCCTGACTCATCTCCATAAGACTTCAAGTGTGCTGCAGTGTAGCCAGCACATCTCAGAGCAACAGGCTGAGGGCCCTTGTTAACACCGTGCCCCTCTAATCTTGGCCTGTCATCCTACAGCTTGTCATGGGAAAGCTTGACATTATTCCCCTCCCCTTTCAAGTCTAGTTCCCAAGTCTGCCTTGCCCAAGCCTGCCTTGTCCTGGCACCTGGGCAGGAGATTCCCCTGGCACCTCTCTGTCCAGAGTGGGCAGCCTGCTTAGGAGTACATGGTGCCCTCATCCAACAACCACTGGAGGAACACAGTCAGAGAGAGGATCCAGAGCAGATGCCCACAGTGGCACAACAATCCATATAGCTCTGCCACCAGCAACACCCCTTCTACTGGCAGAAGTGGACCTGTGATGAGTCACCAGGCACAGTCCAGCCACAGAGCATGGCACAGCTACGGGGCCCTCAGATGTCTCCTCCAACGGGCTTCTACACCCAGTTCTTCTCAGGACTGAACCCCACTGAGTGCAGGGGGGTGCCCAGCCAGCTCTGCAGCTGCAGGCTGCAAGTGAATTGGCAAAGCACTGCAGCAATCTCAGCTTTTTGCCTGCTGTTGTATTCAATAATCACACAGATGTTTTCCAGGGGCTGGTTTTTTTCCCCAAAACCAAAGAGCTATGCACTGTAGGGAATGCTTCCCAACACTGTGTGACAATGAGCTTCCCAGGACTGTGTCCTGCATACACTGCAAGTAGAGGATGATTGTTAGGAGTATGGAGGTTGTTCTTCTGCCTGCCATCAGTGGAAACATACCAGGGTGAGAGCCAAGTGCCCAGCTTGTCCTTGCAGATCTTTAAAAGCTGTTTGGACATGGTTCTGGGCAACCTTCTCTAGGGGATTGGACAAGATAACCTTCAGAGTTCCCTTCCAACCTCATCCATCCTGTGATTCTGTGGACTGAAACTCAGTAAGTTGGATCATTATTTTTGTTCCTTGCCTAAAGTGCCTCTTGTATGGAGGTATCATGACAGGCAATCCCCCATCCATTTTGCTCTTATATCAGAAATACTTAGCTAGTATTTGCTACAAACCATTTATTTTAATCCTATCCTGAATCCTAGAGATTTCTAAATAATTATAGCAAACTGGTATAGAACAATGAGACATCATTCTGAAAAAATATACAAACACAACCTAATTGGGCTGTTGAGTGTAAAATTTTTGTTAGGTATGCCTCGTTGCTTGAATGTATGCTTTTCAAAACATGGTTTGAAATAGTCATAGGGATTCTGGATAATTTGTCAGGATACATTAGTTCTGTTTTTGACACTGATGGTACTTGCAGTGCTGTAGTTGAGTTCCAAAAATATTGACAATATGGTTGAACTGGTGTCTGGATAGCTCTTCAAACTGAATTTGAGCCATTCTGTAAAGTGTGGGCATTACACCTAAGAACATATTTCTTTCTTGCAGCGAGAATGGTTTCTGACTGTGTGTGTAGTTGCCAGAATAAATCCTGTCGAGATCCTGGAAAGAGGAACATCATCCTTCCCATGCAGAAGAACAGCTAACATTTGGTTGGCAACATGAAGTGAAAGGTTCACTAATGCCAGGAAAGAGTACTGAGAGAAAGACAGGAAATTCCACTCTATACGCACTTCTTTGAAAACAGAGAAGGATCTTGTCATAGGTTTTTGGTCTAGCTTAATTTTATTATTAAGTGTGCTTCCTTGTTTGGTAAATTACTTAGAAAGTCTATTTCTTAGAGGTTATTTTATTTGTTGGTCCTCGGTCTGTGGAAGTTCACTGCATTCCAGGGAAACATTTCATTTTACACTTCATTATCTTAAATTAGACTCAAGATCAGACATTTTCTAAATGGGATAAGTCTGTGGATAATCAGCTCAATAACTACAAAATAGGGGGTTATGCACACATTCTTTTTTTTTTTCATTTTTATCTGCTTTTACCAAGACATTATTTTCATTTAAAAGCCCTCTAATCTCACTCTTTTCCACACCAACTTTGGGCCTTGACATTGGCTGAAAATACGTTCATATTATATTTTCTTCTGATTTAAAAAGAAAACAATACTATTTTCTGAATATTTAAAGGAAAAAAATCAGTGTGTAATGGTCCCACTAATATGAGAATGTCGTGGTTTAGCCCCAGCTGGCAACTAAGCACCACGCAGCCGCTCGCTCACTCCCCCTCCCGCAGTGGGACGGGGGAGAGAATTAGGAAAAACCTCGTGGGTTGAGATAAACACGGTTTAATAGGACAGAAAGAAAGAAGGGAACAATAATGATAATACCAACAAAGGAATGTACAAGAACAAGTGATGCCCAATACAGAAATTGCTCACCACCCCGTGATCGACAGCCCGTCCCCGAGCAGCGATTTCCGCCCCCCCGGCCAACTCCAGTTTATGTACTGGGCATGACGTCGGATGGTAGGGAATATCTCTTTGGCCAGTCTGGGTCAGCTGTCCCGGCTGTGTCGCCTCCCAGCTCCCCGTGCACCTCCAGCCTGCTCGCTGGCAGGCCAGCACAAGAAGCTGGACTGTCCTTGACGGCTCAGCAGCAACCCAAAACATCAGCACATTATCAACAGTTCCTCATCCCAAATCCAAAACACAGTCTCACACTAGCTTCTGTGAGGAAAACCAGCTCTATCCTGGCTGAAACCAGGACAGTATCCACCCCTTATTCCATACCATTTACGTCATGCCCAGGTCCTATACTTTTCAATACATTCCAATTATTCATTATTACTCTTCCTGTCTTTTAATATATACACACAGATATCACTCTCTTAGTCCATGGGCCATCACTTTAAAATGTCTGTGTAGTTCATTCAGTCCATGACTCTGGGCTTCATCCATCATAGCAGTCTCTCAGGGCAGGGGAGATGGTATGTGGTGTTGGATTGTCATCTGGCACGGTCCATGTCCATGATCTGCAGGTCGAAGATGTCGATCTCGAGGGATTTGTTGGGCGCAAGCTGCTGAAGCCAGTTCTGGTTTCATCACTGCTGCACGTTGCTTGGTTTCAGTGAAGCTCATTCTTCATCAGTCTGGGTGATTCTTACTATAATACCATTGATATGGTAGATAGCAGCCATAGTAGTAATGTCATACTGAACAATTAACATAATACAATTCAAATCATTGACTGTTTTCACCCAAAATCAAGTCTCCTTGAGGTACACATCGGACTTCCCCATCCTTCCACATTACCCACCAAGTGCACCCAGGTCCCTGGGCAAAGGCAATCCCATGAACGGGTTTGCCTTTGCCTGAGGCAGGAGTAACCCAGACTGTCTTCCCCAGCATGTTTCTCACATGCACCACAGGGACTTTATCCCCTTCTACAGTACGTAGAAGTTTTGATTGGGCAGGGCCGGCTCTATTAGTAGATCCCCTAGTGTTGACTAACCAGGTGGCTTTGGCTAAATGTTTATCCCAATGTTTGAATGTCCCATCACCCATTGCTCTCAGTGTAGTCTTTAACAGTCCGTTGTATCGTTCAATTTTTCCGGAAGCTGGTGCATGATAGGGGATATGATACACCCACTCAATGCTGTGCTCTTTGGCCCAGGTGTCTATGAGATTGTTTCGGAAATGAGTCCCATTGTCTGACTCAATTCTTTCAGGGGTGCCATGTCGCCATAAGACTTGCTTTTCAAGGCCCAGGATAGTGTTCCGGGCGGTGGCATGGGGCACAGGGTATGTTTCCAGCCATCCGGTGGTTGCTTCCACCATGGTAAGCACATAGTGCTTGCCTTGGCGAGTTTGTGGAAGTGTGATATAGTCAATCTGCCAGGCCTCCCCATATTTATATTTCAACCATCGTCCTTCATACCAGAGGGGCTTTAACCGCTTGGCTTGTTTGATCGCAGCACACGTTTCACATTCATGGATAACCTGTGCAATAGCATCCATGGTCAGGTCCATCCCTCGATCCCGAGCCCATCTATATGTTGCATCTCTTCCCTGATGGCCTGAGGTGTCATGGGCCCACCGAGCTATAAATAATTCACCCTTATGTTGCCAGTCCAGATCCACCTAAGCCACTTCAATCTTAGCAGCCTGATCCACCTGATGGTTGTTTTGATGTTCTTCGGTGGCCCGACTCTTGGGTACGTGAGCATCTACGTGACGTACTTTTATGACGAGATTCTCTAGTCGGGCAGCAATATCTTGCCACAATTCAGCAGCCCAGATGGGCTTGCCTCTGCGTTGCCAGTTGCTCTGCTTCCATTGCTGCAGCCACCCCCATAGAGCATTTGCTACCATCCATGAGTCAGTATAAAGATAGAGTACTGGCCATTTTTCTTGTTCGGCAATATCTAAAGCCAGCTGGATGGCTTTCACCTCCACAAACTGACTTGATTCACCTTGTCCTTCAGCCACTTCTGCAACTCGTCATATAGGGCTCCATACAGCAGCTTTCCACCTTCGATGTTTGCCTACAATACGACAGGACCCATCAGTGAACAGGGCATATTGCCTTTCGTTCTCTGGCAGTTCATTATATGGTGGAGCCTCTTCAGCACGCGTCACCTCCTCTTCCGGTGATATTCCAAAATCTTTGCCTTCTGGCCAGTCCATGATCACTTCCAAGATTCCCGGGCAATTAAGATTTCCTATTCGAGCCTGCTGTGTAATAAGCATGACCCACTTACTCCACGTAGCATCAGTCGCATGATGTGTAGAGGGGACCCTCCCTTTGAACATCCAGCCCAGCACCGGCAGTCGGGGTGCCAGGAGGAGCTGTGCTTCAGTACCAACCACTTCTGAGGCAGCTCGAACTCCTTCGTATGCCGCCAATATCTCCTTTTCAGTTGGAGTATAGCGGGACTCAGATCCCCTATATCCTCGACTCCAAAACCCTAGAGGTCGACCTCGAGTCTCTCCTGGTGCCTTCTGCCAGAGACTCCAGGTAGGGCCATTCTCCCCGGCTGCCGTGTAGAGCACATTTTTAACATCTTGTCCTGCCCGGACTGGCCCGAGGGCTACGGCATGAACTATCTCCTGTTTGATTTGTTCGAAGGCTTGTCGTTGCTCAGGGCCCCATTTAAAATCGTTCTTCTTCCGGGTCACTTGATGAAGAGGGCTTACAATCAGACTGTAATTTGGAATATGCATTCTCCAGAAGCCCACAACACCCAAAAATGCTTGTGTTTCTTTTTTGCTAGTTGGTGGAGACATAGCTGTTATTTTGTTGATCACATCCGTTGGGATCTGTCGACGTCCATCTTGCCATTTTATTCCTAAAAACTGGATCTCTTGTGCAGGTCCCTTGACTTTACTTTGTTTTATAGCAAAACCAGCTTTCAGAAGTACTTGAATTATTTTCTTCCCTTTCTCGAAAACTTCTTCTGCTGTGTTGCCCCATACGATGATGTCATCAATGTATTGCAGATGCTCTGGAGCTTCACCCTGTTCCAGTGCAGTTTGTATCAGCCCATGGCAAATGGTAGGGCTGTGTTTCCACCCCTGGGGAAGTCGATTCCAGGTGTATTGGACACCTCTCCAAGTGAAAGCAAACTGTGGCCTGCACTCTGCCGCCAAAGGGATCGAGAAAAACGCGTTAGCAATATCAATGGTGACGTACCACTTGGCTGCCTTTGACTCCAGTTCATATTGAAGTTGTAGCATGTCCGGCACAGCAGCGCTCAGTGGCGGCGTGACTTCATTCAGGCCACGATAGTCTACTGTCAGTCTCCACTCTCCATTAGACTTTCGCACTGGCCATATGGGGCTGTTGAAGGGTGAGCGAGTCTTGCTGATCACTCCTTGGCTCTCCAGCCGACGAATCAGCTCATGGATGGGGATCAGGGAGTCTCTGTTGGTGCGATATTGCCGCCGGTGCACTGTTGTGGTAGCGATCGGCACCTGTTGTTCTTTGACCCTGAGCAACCCCACCACAGAAGGGTCCTCTGAGAGACCAGGCAAGGTGGACAGCTGTTTAATTTCTTCCGTCTCCAAGGCAGCTATACCAAAAGCCCACTGGTACCCTTTTGGGTCCTTGAAATACCCTCTGCTGAGGTAGTCTATGCCCAGGATGCACGGAGCCTCTGGGCCAGTCACAATGGGGTGCTTCTGCCACTCATTCCCAGTTAGGCTCTCTTCAGCCTCCAGTACAGTCAGCTGTTGGGATCCCCCTGTCACTCCGGAAATACAGATGGGCTCTGCCCCTATATGGCTTGATGGCATCAGGGTACATTGTGCACCGGTGTCCACTAAAGCCTTATATTCCTGTGGGTTTGATGTGCCAGGCCATCTAATCCACACAGTCCAATAAACTCGGTTGTCCCTCTCCTCCGCCTGGCTGGAGGCAGGGCCCCTCTAATCCTGCTCATAGTACTCGTTACCCACTTCTTGTAAATAGGAATCAGAAGTCCCTTCAAGAGGATCAGAGGTGAGATCAGCTCTTCTATTCTTTCTGGGAAGCTGCCCACTGGAAAGTGGAGTGACGATTTTCCTCGAGGAACCTGAACCCCCTTTTGTAATTGTTTTTCCTTGCAGCTCGCGTACTCGTGCTTCTAGGGTCGAGGTAGGTTTTCCATCCCACCTCCTCATGTCCTCTCCGTAGTCACGCAATTGAAACCACAGGGTGGCTCGTGGTGTGTATCCTCTATATCTTCTCTCTTGAACAGAAGAGCGCTTACTCCTAATGGCTGAGACACTGGTCCGTATGGGTGGAGGGTAGGGCATATCCTCTTTGAATTGCCGGAACTCCCGGGACAGTTTCTCTATAGCAGAGACGCAGGCCCGTAGGGAGGAAGAGAGACTTTCTTCGTATTGCCGGAGTTGGCCAGCCAATTCATCCACCGTTGGTCTCTCTCCGTCCTTCCAGGCCATTACTGCTAATGAGTTGGCATATGATGACGGTGCACTCCGTACAAACTTCCGCCACATAGGTTGCGTGCAATTGACTTCATCTGGATCTTTGGATGATTGTCCATTGTTCAAGTCACCATAAATCACTTCTAGCACCGCTAGCTCCCTCAGGTACTGGATACCTTTCTCCATGGTGGTCCACTTGCCTGGGTGACATAGAACATCTTCCTTGAAGGGATACCTTTCCTTCACACCCGACAGGAGTCGTCTCCAGAGGCTGAGGACTTGTGCACCTTTTCCAATTGCTTTGTCAATGCCCCCTTCCCTAGAAAGGGATCCCAGCTGCTTGGCTTCCCTACCCTCTAATTCCAGGCTACTGGCCCCATTATCCCAGCATCAGAGCAGCCAGGTGACAATGTGCTCACCTGGACGACGGCTGAAATCCTTTCGCATATCTCGCAATTCACTCAGGGATAGAGATCGGGTAGTTACCGTCTCTTTTATAAGTTCTTCCTCCTCCTCCTCTTCAAGTGATGACTCGCTCTCTTCCCTCTTCCATGCTTGTGATGGCCCTGCTTCAGAGCACTCTGCCTCCTCACTCTCTTCCTCTGGCTCCTTCTTAGCAGAATCTTCCTCCTCCCTTACTAAACGAGCTGACTTCCGCTTCCAAGATTTCTTCTTTTGTACAGGGGCAACTGATACCGGGATGGGCTGGTCCTCTGGTTCAGCTGCAACAGTCTGAGTAGCTACAGTGCCCGCCGTGGGGGTTGGAGTAGTGGCAGTGCCCGCCGTGGGGGTTGGAGTAGTGACAGTGCCTGCTACAGACGTTGGAGTAGTCACAGTGCCTGCCACATTGCCATCAGACCCAGAGAGCCCCTCTCCCCTTTGCATAGTGTTAAATAGGGTTCGGTAGGCATGGGCCAGGCCCCAGCACATGGCAATGATTTGTGTCTCCTTGGAGCTGCCAGGCTGACAGCATACTTCTTCCAGATATTCTGCTAGTTTATCAGGATTCTGCACTTGTTCGGGAGTGAAGCTCCAAAACACCGGAGGTGCCCACCGCCCCAGGCATTTGCCCATGCTGTTCCACACACCCTGCCATTCATAACTATCCAGCCTTGGGGCAGATCTCCGGGTGATATTCTTAAATTGCTTGCCAACCTTAGACAAAACCGAAACAATGTTCCCCAGAAGTAGCAATAGAGGTATTTTAACCAGCCAAGGGTGTTCAAAATACTGAAAAATTATTGTGATGAAGGAGGAAATGTTATGATAGAGGGTAGCAAAGGTACCACTCTGCATTTCCTCCATAAAAAACCTTTCAGAGGCAGAAGTATAATTGCTAATCGTCTCCACAAGACTGTAGCCAAAATACAGTAACGGCTTTAGTACAGAGTTCAGATTAAGCTCAAGGTCAGTGCTCTAAAAAAAAATTCACAGGCGAGACATTACTAATCATTGCAGAGTACAGCAGCCCGCAGAAACCAACACCGATCCTTAACATGTACAGCAAAGATGAGAGCATGATGCAAATCAAATAAACTGATATTGTGACCTGCAACCGTTATTATCTCAAGCCTCGAGCCCTACGTTGGGCGCCAAAAAGGACTGTCGTGGTTTAGCCCCAGCCGGCAACTAAGCACCACGCAGCCGCTCGCTCACTCTCCCTCCCACAGCGGGACGGGGGAGAGAATTAGGAAAAACTTCGTGGGTTGAGATAAACACGGTTTAATAGGACAGAAAGAAAGAAGGGAACAATAATGATAATACCAACAAAGGAATGTACAAGAACAAGTGATGCCCAATACAGCAATTGCTCACCACCCCGTGATCGACAGCCCGTCCCCGAGCAGCGATTTCCGCCCCCCGGCCAACTCCAGTTTATGTACTGGGCATGACGTCGTATGGTAGGGAATATCTCTTTGGCCAGTCTGGGTCAGCTGTCCCGGCTGTGTCCCCTCCCAGCTCCCCGTGCACCCCCAGCCTGCTCGCTGGCAGGCCAGCACAAGAAGCTGGACTGTCCTTGACGGCTCAGCAACAACCCAAAACATCAGCACATTATCAACAGTTCCTCATCCCAAATCCAAAACATAGTCTCACACTAGCTTCTGTGAGGAAAACCAGCTCTATCCTGGCTGAAACCAGGACAGAGAAACAATGTTTTTTCATCAACTTACATATGCTAGGAACTGAATATAGCTTCACTCATCAGCTGGCTTCTGAAGTTATATAACTGAAGACGCAAGATGTTTTGTGCTACACCACGTGTGCCACGAAGGTATCAACACCATTTTCTATTTTGGAAATTTCACTTTGGAGCAATCAAAGAAACTGGAATGTATTACAGGTTGTACGTTTGGGGTCCAGCTGGTCCAAGGAGCCAGAAAAAGATATTAATCTCCTCCATACAATTTGTAAGAAAAATCTTACTCTTCTTCACTTATTATTCTTCTGGAAAGTTGATAGTATTACCAGTCATTGGTAATACTAGCTATTTTGTTTTGTAAAAAAGCAACGGCTACTAATGTCTCCCACAATAACTCAAACCTTTCCTTCCTCCTCTACATTAAGCCAAACTGCAACGATATCTTCTTTTCATCCAGAAGAAATTATTATCTGTGCTGGCTTTGTCTGGGATAGACTTGATTTTCTTCATAATACCTAGACTGAGTTTTGGATTTGTGCTGAAAAGAATGTTAATAACATGCAGATGTTTTTGTAATTGTTGAGCAGTGCTTAGACAGAGTCAAGACCTTTTGTGTTCCTCACACCACCTCACCAGCGAGTAGGGTGGGGGTGCAGAAGAATTCGGGATGGGACACAGCTGGGACAGCTATGCCAACTGACCAAAGGGATATGCCATACCATACAATGTCGTGCTCAGTATATAAAGTTGGGGGAAGAAGAAGGAAGTGTGGGACATTCAGAGTTATGGCATTTGTCTTCCCAAGTAACCATTAGGTGTGGTGGAATGTTGCTTTCCTGGAGATGGCTGAACATCAGTCTGCCAATGGGAAGTGGTGAATGAATACTTTATTTTTCTTTGCTTGCGTGCGTGGTTTTCACTTTACCTGTTAAACTGTCTTTATCTCAATCCATGAGTTTTCTCACTTTCACTCTTCCAATTCTCTCCCACAGCCCAACATGGGGGGAGTGAGTGAGTGGCTATGAGGTGCTTGGTTGCTGGCTGGGGTTAAACCATGACATTAGCTCTTATCATTATGCAGTTCAAGCTAAACAAATAGTTTCATATATGAAGTTTCACATTCAGAGGAAACTTTCCTGCTTAACTTTTTTACTTATTTGGGTTTTTTAAATAATTTCTATATTTTTCCAGACAATATTCTCTAAAAAACAATTCAGAAAATGACAAGGAATTAATGTAAAGGGTACCTATTGGTATCCTACATGGGCAAAATGAAATTTCTAGAAGGGGCTCTGGAACATAAGGGACAGGAACATGAGGACCCTGACGAAGGTTCGTCCGAGGGGGTGCCTAGGGTGAGTCAACGAGCCCCACGCATCAAGACGTCCTTAGTTAAGAAAAAGAGGAGGGTGATTGTTGTAGGTGACTCCCTTCTAAGGGGTACAGAAGGCCCAATATTTTGACCAGACCCAACTCACAGGGAAGTCTGCTGCCTCCCTGAAGTCTGGGTGAGAGACGTCACCAGGAAACTCCCTGGTCTGGTTCGGCCCACTGATTACTACCTGCTGTTGGTCATGCAGGTTGGCAACGATGAGGTTGCGCTAAGAAGCCCAAAGGCAGTCAAAAAGGACTTGAGAGCACTGGGGCGACTGGTCAATGGAGCGGAAGCGCAGGTAGTGTTTTCGTCAATCCCTTCAGTGACAGGGAAGAACGCTGAAAGGAACAGGAAAGCACACCTGATCAACACGTGGCTCAGGGGCTGGTGCCGTCGTCAGAATTTTGGGTTTTTTGAGCACGGGGCAGTTTACACGGCACCGGGCCTCCTCGCAGCTGATGGAGTGCAACTGACGCCGAGGGGCAAAAGGATTCTTGCTCATGAGCTGGCAGGCCTCATTGAGAGGGCTTTAAACTAGATTTGGAGGGGGGAGGGGATAAAACCGGGCTCACTAGAGTTGAACGTAGGGGTAGGTTCAACGTGCCAGAGTTGAAATCGATAGCCCAGCTCAGGTGCATCTACACTAATGCACGCAGCATGGGCACCAAACAGGAGGAGCTGGAAGCCGTTGTGCAGCGCGACAGCCATGACGTAGTTGCCATCACAGAAACATGGTGGGATGCTTCTCATGACTGGAGTGCTGCAATGGATGGCTATAAGCTCTTCCGAAGGGATAGGCAGGGAAGGAGAGGCGGTGGGGTGGCTCTGTATGTTAGGGAGTGTTTTGATTGCATAGAACTCAATGATTGTGATGACCAAGTCGAGTGCTTGTGGGTAAGGATGAGGGGGAAGGCCAATGAGGCAGATATCCTGCTGGGAGTCTGTTACAGGCCACCCAACCAGGATGAAGAGACGGATGAGACATTCTATAAGCGACTGGCGGAGGTCTCGCATTCGCTGGCCCTTGTTCTTGTGGGGGACTTCAACCTACCGGACATCTGCTGGAAGTATAACACGGCAGAGAGGAAACAGTCTAGGAGGTTCCTGGAGTGTGTGGAGGATAACTTCCTGACACAGCTGGTGAGTGAGCCCACCAGGGGAGGTGCCTCGCTTGACCTGCTGTTTACAAACAGAGAAGGACTGGTGAGAGATGTGGTGGTCGGAGGCCGTCTTGGGCTTAGCAACCACGACACGATAGAATGCGAGGCAAGTAAGGAGAGGGGTCAGCAAAACTGCTATCATGGACTTCCGGAGGGCAGACTTTGGCCTCTTCAGGTCACTGGTTGAGAGAGTCCCTTGGGAGACAGTCCTGATGGACAAAGGAGTCCAGGAATGTTGGACAGTCTTCAAGAAGGAAATCTTAAAGGCGCAGGAAAAGGCGGTCCCCATGTGCTGTAAGAAGAGCTGGCGGGGAAGGCGACCGGCCTGGCTGAACAGGGAGATTTTGCTGGGAATCAGGGAAAAGAGGAGAGTTTGTCACCTCTGGAAGAAAGGGAAGGCAACTCACGAAGAGCACAAGGATCTTGTTAGGTCAAGCAGGGACAAAATTAGAAATGCAAAAGCCCAGCTAGAGCTCAGTCTGGTCACAGTCGTAAAGGATAATAAAAAATATTTTTACAAATGTATTAACAACAAAAAGAGAGGCAAGGAGTATCTCCATCCCCTACTGGATATGGCGGGGAACATTGTCTCCAAGGACGAGGACAAGGCTGAGGTACTTAATGCCTTCTTTGCCTCAGTCTTTAATTGCCAGTCCAGGTATCCACAGGATATTCAGTCCCCTGAGTTGGAAGATGGGGATGGAGAGCACAATGTACTCCTCATAATCCAGGAGGAAGCAGTCAAGGACATGCTAAACCACCTGGACACCCACAAGTCTATGGGGCCTGATGAGATCCACCCGAGAGTACTGAGAGAGCTGGCAGAGGAGCTTGCCAAGCCACTCTCCATCATTTATCAGCAGTCCTGGTTAACAGGGGAGGTCCCAGAAGACTGGAGGCTTGCCAATGTGACGCCCGTCTACAAGAAAGGCCGGAAGGAGGATCCCGGGAACTACAGGCCTGTCAGCCTGACCTCTGTTCCAGGGAAGATTATGGAGCGGTTGGTCTTGAGAGTGCTCACAGGGCATCTGCAGGACAGCCAAAGGATCAGGCCCAGCCAGCATGGGTTCATGAAAGGCAGGTCCTGCTTGACCAACCTGATCTCCTTCTATGACCAGGTGACCCGCCTAGTGGATGAGGGAAAGGCAGTGGACGTTGTCTACCTGGACTTTAGTAAAGCCTTTGACAGCGTCTCCCACAGCATTCTCCTGGAGAAACTGGTGGCTCGTGGCTTAGATGGGTTTACTCTTCGCTGAATGAGGAACTGGCTGGATGGCCGAGCCCAGAGAGTTGTGATGAACGGCGTTAAATCCAGCTGGCGGCCGGTCACAAGCAGTGTTCCCAGGGCTCGGTTCTGGGGCCAGTCTTATTCAATATCTTTATTGATGATCTGGATGAGGGGATTGAGTGCTCCCTCAGTAATTTTGCAGATGACACCAAGTTGGGTGGGAGTGTTGATCTGCTGGAGGGCAGGAGGGCTCTGCAGAGGGATCTGGACAGGCTGGATCGATGGGCTGAGGCCAACTGTATGAGGTTTAATAAGGCCAAGTGCTGGGTCCTGCACTTTGGCCACAACAACCCCATGCAACGCTACAGGCTTGGGGAGGAGTGGCTGGAGAGGTGCCCGGTGGAAAGGGACCTGGGGGTGCTGGTTGACAGCCAGCTGAACATGAGCTGGCAGTGTGCCCAGGTGGCCAAGAAGGCCAACAGCGTCCTGGCCTCTATCAGCAATAGTGTGGCCAGCAGGAGTAGGGAAGTGATTGTGCCCCTGTACTCGGCACTGGTGAGGCCACACCTTGAATCCTGTGTTCAGTTTTGGGCCCCTCACTACAAGAAGGTTGTTGAGGTGCTGGAGCGTGTCCAGAGAAGGGCAACGAAGCTGGTGAGGGGTCTGGAGCACAAGTCTTGTGAGGAGCCCCTGAGGGAACTGGGGTTGTTTAGTCTGGAGAAGAGGAGGCTGAGGGGAGACCTTGTCGCTCTCTACAACTACCTGAAAGGGGGTTGTGGCGACGAGGGTGTTGGTCTCTTCTCCCAAATAACTAGTGATAGGACAAGAGGAAATGGCCTCAAGTTGCGCTAGGGGAGGTTTAGATTGGATATTAGGAAAAATTTCTTCACTGAGAGGGTGGTCAGGCATTGGAACAGGCTGCCCAGGGAGGTGGTGGAGTTGCCATCTCTGGAAGTGTTCAAAAAACGTGTGGATGTGGCGCTTCAGGACATGGTTTAGGGGACATGGTGGCGCTGGATGAATGGTTGGACTTGATGATCTTGAATGTCCTTTCCAACCTAGTGATTCTGTGATTCTGTGATTCTGTGAATAGTGATAAGACAGGTTTTTCCACAATTCCCAAAACAAAAATATATGCATATACATTAAACAGTGCATGAGCTGTTTAGTCAGCCTATCCTGAAACATCAGACCTCTGTATATGTGCTAAACAGATATTTTGCATATACACATTTACATACACAGAAATACATACACAGAGTAATTCAAAGATTTATGGCATGTAGCAATTCGCATAGTATACATGCTTTCAATGATATGAAAGTAAGGTCTTCATAGTATGTACAGTATGCACGATATGTGTGTTGGGAAGAAAAAACACACTGGAGCGTGAATGGAGTCCTTGTGTGTGCATACATGTGCTGGGAAGAAAATGTGTCAGACTGAAAGAACATTTCCTCTGTGCTGAACATCTGAAAAAATAGATAGCTAGTCTTGGATTTCTTTCTCCAAATAGTTGATGCATGAAGGTAGAGTAGCATAATGGCCTCAGACCCTGTCAATATTGTTCAGCTATAGGCTGTATAGAGCTGCTTAGATAACATGAACTTTCTTTCTTTTAGCATAGCATCTGTGTACATGAGACTACTGAAACCAGATAAAAAGTCTCAGACTAATGACCGGGAAATAAATTCACACCAGCACTCAGAATTGAATTCTGGCTTCTGGTGGATAAAAATGTTTCTCCATCTCTTCAGCTGCACAAGAGCAGCTTTTAGCCATACTTAAAGATCTGGGCACATTCATTTTTTAATTTAATTTAAAGATTCTTCTCCATTCTGTTGAAGGATAAATAATTTCAAAATTAAAGTAACATTATTAAAAGTGCACACTCTTCTTCCTAGCACAAGCACAAATCAGGTCAAGCATTTCCAACATTCTTCACTTCTGGGCATTATAGCTTTTAGGAGACATGCTCCCATCTCTCACATTCTTATTCTATATATGAAACATGTCAAAACTACATTAAAGAGCCTGCAATTTATATTCATGATATAGGAGGTGACCTTTTCACTCATGAGTGGTGTAGTCATGTGGAGTGGCTAATGAGAGAACCCCTACTGAGAGTAGATAAATATGAAACCTTCTGAATAATTATTAGACATTTTATTGTATTTATAAACCTCCCTCATTTTAAACTGCCCCTTGATTTATAAAGCCATCTTGCTCTTGTAAGTGATAATGGTAGTCTCAATCAGTGCCAAAGATTGATGAATTGTCCATGTAGGGGCTTCTCTTCCTGGTATTGAATGCCAGAGAAACGCAATGAAGAGTAAAAAACAGAACTGTAGGGAAAAAGAGAGGACAGAGGAGGATGAAAGATGACTGAGAAAGAATGAGGGAGGAACATCTGTACTGCACTTCACTGATGATAATCTTTGCACAGTTTATGACACAGAGGCAGTGGGAACAGTGAGGTAATCATTTTACTTGCCTGTCATCTGCAGAGAGTATTTCAAATTGCAGAGTGAAATTCTGGCTCCATTGAAGTGAGTGACAAAAATCCTGTTGATTTAAATGAAGGCCAGGATTTCTATGGATTCCCAGACGGGCAGAGAGCAACTGTGCTATCTCTATGACTGTGTCAGGCTTCATCAGGATCTTAAAAGCTTCTCTTCAGCTCATTTTCCAGGAATCTATGAGAGGTTTGAGCACCCCTTAATGGTGCAGGTAACATAGATACTTTCTCAAAAATCATAAATAAAAGTACAGTCTCAGAGGATCTGAACCTAGTTTGGAACAGTTGTCCATAATAAATACTGTCCTTACAAAGTCATACAGGATTGTATGCATCTTTTAAGCAATATTTCTGGTTTGTTTGGGTTTCTTTCCTTTTCTCTTTCCTTCAGTCTTAATCTGTGCAAGAAATGACCTCAAGAGCATCTGACAGCTAAAAAATATTGTCATTTATAGTTGTCAAACTAGAGCAAGTCCTCCAGTCATGACAGCAAGAACTTTGGGTCTTGGAGACAGGAAAAGTTGTCCCAAAATGTCTGGGGCACACGATTATGAATTTCAGTGAACAAACATTTCTCCTGATTAACAAGCAATTCATGGACACACAAGCTGGGGAGGGCAGACCTGCTGGGCTGCAGTGCAATACACTTGCAGAAGCAATCTTATTTGCAGAAGATTTTAATAGAAGCAGGCCATGACAGTGGGCATGGTAAATGAAGAATGACATTCACAAGAATAAGTGGTTACTTGCCTGTGTCTAACCATGGCAGTGGATGTGCCATAAGAAAAAGAATCTGGAAGGACAAGAGGGAGAAGCTAAGAAACCGAAGAAATGAAAAAAAACAAAGATAGTCTTCCTATAAGCCTTTACCGTATTGCAGGGTTGTTGTTTTTTTAATCTTTTTTTCATAACTGAAATACTAAGTTGGTAATGATACAGAGGGGTGATCATTCGATATGTTAATTTATTAACCCAACAAGAATCTCTGTTTGCTGAACAACTTCCAGGACACAGTCCCTACCACCTTCAAAATATCAAGAGCTACCTACACAGTGGCATTGACAGACTACCCTAA
This sequence comes from Phaethon aethereus, assembly GCF_964289735.1. NCBI lineage: Eukaryota > Metazoa > Chordata > Aves > Phaethontiformes > Phaethontidae > Phaethon > Phaethon aethereus. The sequence goes on along the minus strand of NC_138577.1, from coordinate 44,661,587 downwards.
ACACGCCTCTTGCAGCCACCACTGTGAAGCAATGGGGACAGGTGGTGTGGCAAGTCAGCTTAAGAGTAAAAGTAGACCAAATAACGCAAAAAAAAAAAAAAGTGTTCTATGGAATGAGAGGTGGGATAGGAGCAAGGGATAAATGACTGATGGTAGCTTTTGCAATTGAGAAAACTCTACAGGTTTCTTAATTTTTAATCAAACCAGAGCACACTTATTTGAAATTAAAGATAAAACCTATCTTAAAGAATATGACTTTCCTGTCACACAGTCTGGAAGCTATACCACTAAAAAAATTTTTATGCTTTATATTGGTAACCACAGTCAGTAGATACCAAGCAGAGTATGTTCATATTTATGTGAATATGTTACAGTGGAAAAGCTAAAAAGGAGCTCAGAAATATGATATGTAGTAATTTATGAAGTTTAAGTAAGTGAATAATTTCAACTTGATTATAAGAACTTCTCTCTGTATATGTATACTATTATGTATTTACACATACATACACAAATATCTGTATGCATATTTGTGTATGTATAGATAAAATATCCTAATACTAAAGTCAGTAACTGACTCCAGTGTGCCCACAATATATAAACACAAAAACACACACCTATGTACACATATACCGCCCCCCCGCCCCCCAAAAAAATATCTTGAGCATATGGTAACTACATAAAACGTCATTTTGGTTGAATTCCACCAAAGAATGTGGAAGAAGCTGATAAAGCCTAATTGTATTTAATGGAGAAAGTAGAAATCAGAGAAAATCTGGGGTTAAAATCTTACTCAGTTTAACTGAATTGACTATGCATAAGTGGATCAACAGAAAAGAGAGAAAACAGGATCAAGATGCTTCTTGGATCTTATTTCTGTTTTGAAAGGGTAGTGGTAATACAGTTGTAAGAGACACACAGTTTAAGTGAATCTGAAACTTGTGGACAGGTGAAATAAAATTATGCACTATACAAAAATATGGTATGATATAATGATGCACTTCCAAATTTTTTGATCTGTATGAAATTAAAAAGGCTTCTGAAGAAACTAAATCTGAATCACAACAAATTATTTTCATTGTTTCAGGATGATTTAATTACTTGCCTTATCTTCTTTCTTTCTAGGCTTATCTGCTGTGGACTTGGGATCTCATTTTGTAACTTCTTAGTTTTACACAATCATTTTTTATGTTCATGGAAAACATCTTTTATCTTGGATTTTTGTTCTGTATGTATGACCATGGGATGCTGTTTGGCCTAAGGGAAAAAAGTCTTTTAAATTGAGTGAGTATTCATAAACAAAATGTTCTTTTAGCTAGTCATCTATGGGCAAGGTCAAAATGATCCCCATTTGTCCTAGACATTTATTGGTTCTAACCGGCACAGTGCCACATAACAACAATGCTTAACTGTGTTTTTAACAACATTGCATTTTTTCCCTTTCTTTTTTTCTTCATGTCAATCAGTTTTTTACTGCAGGGATGCCAGTCTGATTTGCAAGGAAAAATTTTGTTATAAATGTTTTGGGAAAACTAGTAATTAGTGTCATCTGAACTAGTTTTCTGAAAATCCTACAGATGTTTCAATTTTCAGAAGTCCAAAGTGGGCAGAAAATATTTCATTGTGATTCTCAAAAAAAGTGAAATTACCTGTCCTAAAAATTAGTGGCAATCTGGGATTTTTTTTTTCTTCTATTCCCCTAGCAGCCTTGAAATTACTGTATCAGATAAAGTTAAATGTACAGCTAAAGTCCTGAAGTCACATTTATGGAAGACAAAACAAAGATTAGAGAACAGCAAGAAGCATCTCTAATCCTGCTGTGCAGTCTGGGCATTAGATGCTCTGTTCCTCCCACACATGCATTTAATATTGCCTGTTCTTGATTCAATAACAGTGAAATAGGAGATATTGGTTTATATGAGTACATGGTATTTAATTTATGGTATCAACAACATGTAAATGAGGGTGGTAGAGGATGGCAATCAATTTGTGTATTGTTAAGACAGTTGTTATATCTAAACTTGATTACTTCTTCATGGAACTTATTCAAACATCTTAAGGTTTTGATGTGCGGTACAGTGAACAACACTGTCTCTATCCATTATTAAGTGTGTTAGTTTTGTACCTGCCTGACATTACATATTCAGAGGTACAATGTCCATACTCTTATTCAATATAATTAAAGTAAACTTACATTAAAATAATTCTCAAATTGCAAGAGCAAACATCGTCATGGGCAAACAACATTATAAACTTAGCTTCAGTGCATAACCTTGATTTGGTATCTTTTGCAGGTGTGCTGTGATACAGTCTTAATATAAACTGACACTTCCTTTATCCTCCAGAGTTTCCTGTTTCATGCCATATACAGACACTATAGTACAAAGTGTAGAACTTAATGTCAGTCATTTATTATCAGTGTTTATCACAACACTTCTACAAACCATTGCTGTTAATAAAAAGGGTAAGGCCAAAAAATCAACATCCTGATTTTTGTTCCCTTCCTGACATGCTGAACAACCTTGTAGAAGTAATTTAATTCTAGTATGCTCTGATTTCCCCATCTTTCAAGTAAAGGAGTAGTACAGCCCATTAATATTTTGAAGTACTTTAAGATCCCATACTTAAGGAACCACAGAAGTGAAGAAATTTATTACTCTCTTATGATGTAACAGCTGAAAGCCAAAACCCAATAAACTGTCCCCACATGATGGTTATTAATCCATGACTCTAGCAAAGACACAAATGGTCCTATGTTAGGGATGTGAGCAGAACAACTGGTCTTCACTCCCTTTCAACCCACTAAAAGATCTGCCTCTCCCCTCACATGACTTCAATCAGGCCAGCAAAGTTCAGTAAAATCAGTTAAGCGTGCAAAGAATAGTTGTCCTATGTGGATCAGGGCCATACTTCACAGCTACCCAAACGACTTAAATACCCATTAGTCACTGGAGGCAATAAGAGGTCTAACTATGTTCCAGTAAATGGTGCTGAGACCCCTGTGTGAAAAGAGCTCAAAATCCTTCCAGAAGATATAGGGCAGATGCAACCCTAAGAGCTAGGCTGAACAAAAAAAACAGATTGTTTCTTAACATCTTCATTTAGCAAAGCTCCTTGGTTTTAATTAAAGCTTGATATGCTTAGACTTTGGGGGGTGAGGGGGTGGGAGGGAATTCTTCTTAACATAAGTTTGCCAGGCTCCTGAGAGAGGATCCTCAGGCATATGTCAATGAGGAAAAAGGAAATGAAGCAACCAGCAGAGCTACCACAGAGCACATTCATTTGGATGAGTCTAAGGACATTTCGGGACTGCAGTCCCGAAACCCTGGACATGCTTTAACTACAAAAACCCAGATAGAGCTGTGGGGTGTCTGCTCTCCATTCTGCATAAGTTCCTGTCCAGTTCAGCAGAATCTGTGCAAAACAAGACCAGAATCAGACCTGTTACATTTAACCCCCCCCCAAAAAAAAAACCCCACACCAAAGCAAAAAAAAAAAAAGTGCCGTTTCAGAGGGCAGGTGAAGTCCTAGTTTTACCCTGGAGAATAGAGCAGGGACATTGTGCTCTCCTTTCCCAACACTAGCACTGGAGACACTCCTGCCTAATACCAAACACCACCTCCTCCGTATGGACACCCACTCACTGAAATAAACAGAAAATACTCTCAGCTTTTACCACTCCCCAACTTCCTGCTGGTTAAGGATACAGAGGGCTCCAAACACATCTTGTCCTTAGCACTGGGGCCAGGGCAGGAGACCTCTTTTCCTTTCACCCCCACTACCACCTTTTCTCTCCCTCTAATCAGACCCATGCCTCCCAACTCACCATGCCAAACTGGCACATGGTGCTAGTGGGGTAGCCAGGTGAGCTTGCTAGCATTCAGAATACAGCTCCTTTTCCAGAGATCATGTCTGCTCTCGTTATGTGATGCTGCAGCTGGTGGGAAATAGGAAATAAATTACAAGCCTGTATAAGATAGACTTGAGACTCCTCTGTAGAAAAAACTGCAAGGCATCTGAGAGGTTTAGTAGCTTACACTGCTATTTTTATGACAGTGTAGTAAATATCTTCAAATATACTCCTCATCCCCCACTGCCACTTGCTCAGCTACCATCAGTATTACTGCTTGCCTGACAAAGACTGGGGCGGGGGAGCAAGGGGGAAGAAACTAGGGCAAGGTAGAAGACCTGTGTGAAAGAAGGGAAGGCGATACCCAATACCCATAAAAAATTTGTTTTTAATTCCCTGGCTATCACAGATAGCGGCTGCTGCTAGCATTTAAGATAAGATTAGTTGGTGTTGTGCTATCAGCACCTCCACATTTTCCCTGCAGGGACTCCTTCTGACAGGCTGAAGCTGGAGGCATGTCTGAGGATTAACACGAGCTAATGATTATACACTAAAGCTTTGGAACTGTCGGACTAATAGGATTAAGCAATACCAGATGCAGGTCCCCGTTCAGGTTAAAAATGCACTTTTTACATTACAAAGTCAGACAGATCCCTTTGAACATGCAATGAATATGGATGTTTTCAATTATCACAGTCTTCCAGGGCTATACGATATGGTAAATTAATCCCTTTAGAACATCGGAAACAGGACAAAATAGCCTTCTTGAAGCTGAAATCCCTCGTTTTAGATTTTCTTTCATGGGGATAAGCAGTGGTGCACCACACATAATTAATCTTATTACAAACAGAGAGAAAAGAGAAATATATTAAAAAAAAAAAAAAGATGGCCAAAAAATTTGTTTAAATATTTGAAAAACTAGGGGTTGGGGGAGGTGAGAAAACTTTTAAATCAACACTTCTTAATTAATTTCCACAACAGTGAAAAATTTGGAGATATTGTTCAGCAGATGAGACTATTTTCCTGCCCTTCAGGCAGCAGCAAAACACAATAAATAGTAATATTTAACGAAGTCTTTTAGGAAACAGACAATAAAAATATGTTCATTAGCAGAACAAAAGGGTTTAGAGCACATTCAGGACATTTGAAGGGTTCAACCTCAGTGAGTTTGGTCAGTAGAGTGTCTGAAGTGGCAAGAATTTGGTCACTTCAAAATTCTCTATGATGACATTGTAATTTCTGGAAGGAAGGCAGTAAAGAGGGAAAAATAGCTTTGAGAAAAAGGGGAACAGTATCATATTCAGGCTGACAAGGGCCACAGTCTCTTTAAACTTAAATCTTGAGAGAAAACATGGAAGTTAGGTGATTTGGCAGTCAAAAGTAGTGGGAGGGAAACCTTGAAATGCTTGCTGGTTCTGTTTGAATGAGCACCTAGATGTTCAGTGTCTTTGGTTGAAAAAAGATCTAGGTTTCAATGAACACTAGGTCTTCTATTCCATTTGAAAGAATTTCCAGAATAAAATCTGCATGAGAAAGACAGAAGAAAGAGGATCTTCTGTGAAATCCAAAAGGAGATTTATGACTATTTAAATTTTTATCATCTTGATGTTTGCATGGGGCTTGTCTTCCACTGGTGATCAGCAGCATCCAGAATACTCCAAGGCTGAGTTTAGACTTTTTATACAAGTTAGTGTCATTTGACTTACAGAGTCATTGGTTCTCACCTCAGAAATCAATCAATCTCTCCAATTTTCATTAAAGCTAGAAGTGATGTCAAACCACTTTTTCTTTTGTCATATCAAAGTGTACGAAGAGGGTTGGAAATCAGTACTCTAGAACAGGGCTGGAACCTTAACACACATCAGCATGATTCATGGTGTCTTTTGGAAATAATAGAAATAAGAAAGATGGAGCAGATTTCTTCTGGAAGTGAATATCAGACGTTAAAAACTACAAGCAAAACCTGGACACCAGCTGGAATCTACAAAAAGAATAAATGCTTTGAATTCAAAGACCATCTTATGTAAATTCCCTCCCAAATTTTAATGTTTTTTATTTCTGACAGAAAAAAAGCAGAATACAAAGCAGTTACTTTGCATTCTACCTTATTTTCATTTCATTTGGTAACTTATGAAAACAGATAATTCAATTTGTACAGCTAGTCATTAAAAAATACCTACTGTAAAAGCCTCAAATGAAAGGTGAAACTGAGCAAAAAAGAAAGATTTTCCCCACACGTAGCTGACACTGAAGCATACTGCTTGACAGTTTGAAGACCTACAATGTCAGAACATGTTTGCTAAAGGATAGACCTATGAAAGTATTTGCGGGTGTAAATGTGATGGTCTGATTTTTTTAATAGTTCCCACTGCCTGTAGTCAAATGCAGGCCATTTCTGCATGTGTACCCAGCAACAAGTTCATATCAAAAACAGAGGAAAAAAAAGATGTCTAAATATGACCACTATTTTTATTTTCATGTATTGACTTCCCAGACTGTGACTTATTTCTCCTATTCTAAACTAAGCATAATCTTCCTCATCATCATCACAATCCTCACATGGAGAGCTGAAAGGAATGTACTCTGCAAGTACACAAAACATTAGAACATGAGCATCAGCATTTTAATCACCATAACTAAACGTATGAAATAATCCCCATGTTTCTCTCTATATAATGTTATATTATTATGTAAATACAGAATGACATGATGACAAGAACTTCTGGAGTTTTGGAAATGTTCCCTATATCCCAGGCATTTTCTCCTTTTGAAACAGAGTTAAGAGTAAGATTTATCTTCTCCATTCTACAGTTAGAACTTCAGCAAAATGTGGCAAACAGCAAGGACAAAGACTGTAGCCATCCACTGCCATTAATAAGAGGAAAGAAGAGTGTATTGTAACCAGACCCTTTCATTAAAAGTTTTTCCATCTCTCCATCTGTGCAGAGGTTACTGCTCTTCTGCAGCACTTCTTGACAATGAAATGGCAGTTTGGAATATGGATTTGAAACACTCCGGTCTTCCTTAAAGACAACAGTTCAGTGGAAGGCTTTGCTCTTCTTCATCAGCTTCCTAAATGCATTTGGGGTCAGCTTAGTGTCAGCTATGATTCATCTTGTAAAGCTTTATCAATTTACGCTCAGAACAACAAAACCGTGTGCCTGATCACAGTGACACCCTAAGCTTAGTGACACCTTTCAGTCAGGTCTTTGTAAGAGAGGTGAACAAATTAAAAGTTTTGCCCTATCCTCTTTTTTTCTCAGTTTGAAGTTCTTCTGGTCGCTGTCAGAAATTATTTCTGCACTTTGTTTGCACTGGACTTCTGGGACATTTTTCAACGCCATAATCTTGTAATAGGAAATTTGCCTCTAACAACAAAACTAAACAGAGATATATTACATCTTCTTATCAGTTCATTGAAACTTTTTTTGTCATGTCTTTTGTAAAAGCACTTCAGGTGTGCAGAAAAGATAATAAGACAATAGAACAGTACAAAAAGGTACACAATTTGTGGAAGAGATGAAACAAAACTTATGGCTGCATCATACAAAAATGTAATCTGCCAAATAATCTCCCAAAATAGCCCTTTTGGCAAAAAGAGTTAGTCATATAAGTGACCATCTGGACTAAGATACAACTGGGTCTGAAAATCAGCATAATGTAATCATCTGCGTGTCCAAAGAAGGGCAACGAAGCTGGTGAGGGGTCTGGAGCACAAGTCTTACGAGGAGCGGCTGAGGGAACTGGGGTTGTCCAGTCTGGAGAAGAGGAGGCTGAGGGGAGACCTTATCGCTCTCTACAGCTACCTGAAAGGGGGTTGTGGCGACGAGGGTGTTGGTCTCTTCTCCCAAGTAACTAGTGATAGGACAAGAGGAAATGGCCTCAAGTTGCACCATGGGAGGTTTAGATTGGGTATTAGGAAAAATTTCTTCACTGAGAGGGTGGTCAGGCATTGGAACAGGCTGCCCAGGGAGGTGGTGGAGTTGCCATCTCTGGAAGTGTTCAAAAAACGTGTGGATGTGGTGCTTCAGGACATGGTTTAGAGGACACGGTGGTCCTGGAGTAATGGTTGGACTTGATGATCTTGAAGGTCCTTTCCAACCTTAGTGATTCTGTGATTCTGATTCTGTGATCTTTAACGTAATCATTTATTCTTTCTGTACATTGTTTCAGCCTCTCAGCCTACTCTGATGGTTTCACTTGTTTAACTTTCATCTCTGTTTAGCTAAAGCATTTCCTTTATGATTTATCTTTCCTGTACCTATAAATAGTTCAGATCTGCTACAAATTTTGGATCTTCTTTAGGAAAGTTATAAGAATTAATCAATTCATAGTTATATTGAGTACCAAAAATAGCCACATTAAGGAAATTGCATATTGAGAAGGAAAGGATCAAGAAAGTTGATAGCCCTCACAGAGATCACCATAATTCCACAAAAACTGTAGAAATGAATGGAAAAATATTTGTACAAATAAAGCACCAAGATACAGTCCTGATTTTGAACAAGCAACTCATCTTAGGAGATATAGGCACAGCAAACTCTTGAGAGCAGTTAGGTTTAGTGTGCAAAATGTATATTATTCTAAAAAACCCCCATATATTTGTCCTAATTTTTAGTGATCTGTCACAACTGTGTCTGTATGATTCCATTGAGAGACTTACTGCTCCTCTTGGTTATATTCATGACGTCTTCATGAAACCTGAACCTTCAACTTTAGTGTAGGTTATTTAGTCTTTTTATTAAAATATTTTGTAAGTAAATTATGTTTAAGTGATGAGATTTAAGCACTGAAAATACAATGTTCCTGAGACAGACACACAAACTGTAAAGAAATTAAAATTAGAGAAGAAATCCAGATTAGAACTCCAAACCTCAGATACACAGAACAAACACTTCTTTTCCACTAGGCTAAATGGAATCCCAACACCCTACAATGACTCTAAAATATAAAGGTATTGTTTTGTCCCACCAGAGGGAGCCCATAATATTTCATGAATGCAAAAAGAACACGCTGACAATTATGTAGAAAAAATAAATTAAAATTATAGGTATGGTATATATATATGAGAGTGTGTGTATTTACATGTTTGCTATGCACTGCCTAGCTCATCTCATATCCTAGCACTCATGTCAGAGCATCATGAATATCAGGTCAGTAACAAGTGCCTTCCTGTGACATGACACCAGGGACAGATACCTACAACTGTATCCTTAGATGAAGACTGGAGAGCAGTAATATGTTGAATAGGAACAAAGACCAATTTGACTTGTATTTAATAACAATACAGAATATGGATAAAATTTTTGATATATTAGAACTTACTTAGTGAGAAGAGAGGAGCTGCCTCTGCCTTTTGACTTTCCCAGAAATGGCATAGGGTCTCAGCTAAATTCCAGGCTAGTTTGCCTTCTGAAAAGGTGCTATATTTACCAAAAAAAAAAAAAAAAAAAAAAAGTAATCATGTATCTGTTTATCTGTTGCTCACTTTTTCTTTCACAAGACAGACAGACCATCAATCTGCTGTAACAAAGCAGCAGGACAAACCAGAACTGAGACTTGTATGTGCATGGGTAAAATCTAGCTGAGATGTGTCTTCCTTAGAGATCAGATAGGGAAAGAGTTTCAGTAGCTTCTTAACACCTCTGTAAGGTAGCAAACAACGTATTAAATATTGGCTGAGAAATCTTATTCTTCCTCAGTTACTCCTAGTAATGTCACTGCCAAAACCTATCCTTCCTACCAAAATAATTTTTTTGCCCTTGACTGTGTCTTAACATTTTCCTTACCATTCTTTTGCATATGCAGAGGAGGCCAAGGACAAAGTATTTAGCATGAATTGGGACTAGTTTGGGATTTTTTCTTTTAGACATGGATTTTACTCTGCAATCAGTATGATTTAACTATTTGCAAAATCCTCAAGTATGTTTTTTCATGTTCTGCCAACAATTTATAAAAGAGTGACACAAGAGTGCTCTAGCTCTTTTGTGATTTCTCAAACAAGAATCCCAACAGTTTTAAATACTCAGCACTTCTTTATCAACAGCCTATCAGCTCTTTGCAATGCTCACATTGCGGTGTTTTCTATAAAAATTAGATTAAATATTGTATCAAGTAAAACTTCTAATCCTTGTGAAATGCAGTCTTCCACTTTTCATCCACTAATGTATCAAGACCTTTACCATTTTCTGACAACAAACTCCACCCCAACTTGAAAGACCAGCTGTCAGTGAAGAAGGACATTCCACTTTTGAAGTCTATTCTCTCCTCAGCAGCATTACTGCTTCTTTGTTATTAATGGTATCAAAATTAAATAAAATTATTTTTTACATCTTGTGGAACTTAGGAAAACATAAAAATATTTAATAGAATGGTTGTACTTGATCTGTTGAAGGATATATTTGTCCTGTGTCTTTGAGCTTAATTTATATGCATACTTAAATGAACAGCAATAAGAAAATCGGGGAAAAAAAAAAAATATTTACTGAAGAAAAATGTAGATCTTGTATATGACACATTTATTAGATTGTGTCTAACAGTGATGATCATCCAATCAAACCACAGGTGATACCATATGCCCAACCAAGCATATTAGCACAGCTTGAACATTTTCACAACTGTTTGATAACAAAGACTCTAACTGCTCTCAGTAATAATTCACAGAGAAATAATTATGTTTTCTTAAATGTTCTAAGCTTTTTTTATGGATTCACAATAAAAAACAAACTTTATAAACTATATTGCACTAAATCATGTTCCAAAACCTAGCAAGATACTTAGTTGTGACTAACATATTTTACAAGAACATTTAATCTGCTGTAGAAGGGAAACGTCTAATTTTGACTGAATGCAAGAGAAATGAGCTGGATTAGAAGGTAGGTGATCCTACTGCCTGCTACTGACTCTCTTGACCAGCAGCTCTGGCTCATTCCAATTATCCTTTCCTACTGGTAGACAGAAGATATCAACTGTATCTTTACATTTCAGAAATCAGGAAATTAAAACGGATTCAAGTAATTAGTTGTTATTGTCAAATAATCTCTCAGAAGATGTGTTCTGTACCAGTTCATCACAGGATTTAAATAATACTTCTTATTCAAAAATTATTCTCATTATCACAAATATCTGGTTCATTTTGCTAATGAATTTCAGGCCTCTCATGGTGCCTCATTGCCAGCACCACTTTTAGGCAGCATTAGATGTTGTGCACTATTAACTAGTCGTCAAGTCTATTATTAAACAAATATGAAGCAGACATGACTTTCAAAATATGGTTACTTGCAAAACCCTTCAAATTCAAACTCACTTACACAGTCTCCATATAGTTTTACTCAATTGATTAACTCCAATCTGTTTATCACTAGACCACTCATTTAATTCAACAATTCGCTAAAGACTCAGTTAGAATGCATTATGTGTCCCCTTCTTGGGCCTTAAATAATTACCCATGCCTACTATGTCTTCTAATCTCTTTCTTAATGAACATCTCTAGCCTTTAATAATTTAAAAGCACGTCAAGATGAGTCTTAATAAGAAAAGGAAAGTTTTAGAAGGAATAAACAATGGCAAATGTTTAGATAGTGGAAAATTAACAGCTACTTTTCTGCTGTCAGACTGGTGACTATCAGTCATCAAAATTAAGAAAGGAAAAAACTCACAAAGCAGGTGATTTGGTGCCAGATCTAGTAAAGAATTCGGTGCCACAAGTAGACTGCAAAAACTGGCTTCCCTGCTGCACAGCTGAGCACCACAAAACGTCATGTGAGGTGGCTGGCTCCCAGACTGTATCTAACCCAACTGACTTACACTTAGGCATCCCAGTTCGGTAGCTTAAAATGGCATTCAAAATAGCCAACACATGACTGCTTTACAGAGATCTTAACTGATCAGTGCATGCCTGGAGAGTGCTTACACAGAGGCCTGATAGGAGTCATGCAGAGAAATAAGTATTTCTCAGTAATGATTGGTTTAGGTTGCTCAGTCTGTTAGGATAGAAGCAGCTCTGGATAAGTGCAGAGTGCACATTTCTAGGCATTTTTCTAGGACTGTGGCTTATTTCTAAGGAAGAAGGAAGGTTTGGGGGCAAATTCTTTGCATCTGAACAAGCATTTCCAGGACCACAGTTTGTCTATAAGTACTATATTCTACTGAAGTGCAGACTTAATATTTACTTTTATGTTGTTGGGTTTTTTCTCCCTTCAGGCAGGAGGTAGCTTGACAGAGAGATTAGAGAATGATTGACTTGGGTTTTAGCATGTTTGCTCAACAATGGAAGTTTGTTCCTCACTGTGATTTCTGGAAAGTTTTTCTTAGTCCAGAACAGCCATTGAACAAAGACTTTTGCTTCCTAGAAAGTCTCATTGGCTCCTCCTTCTCCTTTTCTTAAATTTAATTAATTCTTGGTGCATATGTCTAGAACCATCATCCCAAATAAATCACCTCCCTTTTTAGGACCACATTATGATCAACTTTTTCATGCAGTGCAAGAGAAAAACACATTAAATGTAAACACTGCTGTCTAGTTCTTTAAAAGAACTATCAAATACAAACAACTCTGCATATCTTCACATCAGCTGTCAGAGAAAGCCTAGTCCATGACAGGAGGAGACTGTTTTTCTAAAGTGAAGTAGCAGGACACAGGTTCCCTATTGAGTGAGACCCTTAAGCTGGGGAGGGGTCTTAAAAGATCAAGATAGCCTGAAAGAAGTACGAACTATTTTAGTAACTATAGTACTTACTGCAGGCCATTTTTGTCAGTGTCATCCAAGTGGATTAGTGATCCTGGCAAGGTGGTATTTTCATCTGAAGCAGCTTTTTTCTTGAAACTGACATTTTTTTCTCAAAGCAGGAAAAACTGCACAATGATGTCTTTGTTTAGTTTGTTTTGCGCACATGAAGGACAGAATTACAATTGCTCTATTGCCAGAAGGAGATGACAAAATGTGACACAGTGGATATTTCATGTGTCTTCTCATAAAGCTTCACAGTTTCATCTTTGCTCAGGTACTGCATATTGCACACAGTAGCATTGCTTTGTGCTTTTAAAATGCCTGAATATTTTGTATGTTGCACAGAGAAGTATTTGATGTAGATACTGTGGGAGACAACATTAAGAAGATGGTGAGAGATGGAGAGAGATTGGTGGGAGATGTGGTGGTCAGAGGCCGTCTTGGGCTCAGTGACCATGACATGATAGAATTCTCAATTTTGAGTGAATTAAGGAGGTGGGTCAGCAAAACTGCTACCATGGACTTCCGGAGGGCAGACTTTGGCCTCTTCAGGTCACTGGTTGAGAGAGTCCCTTGGAAGACAGTCCTGAAGGACAAAGGGGTCCAGGAAGGCTGGACAGTCTTCAAGAAGGAAATCTGAAAGGCACAGGAGCAGGTGGCCCCCATGTGCCGTGAGAAGCGCTGGCAGGGAAGGTGACCAGCCTGGCTGAACAGGGAGTTTTTGCTGGGAATCAGGGAAAAGAGGAGAGTTTGTCACCTCTGGAAGAAAGGGAAGGCAACTCACGAAGAGTACAAGGATCTCGTTATGTCAAGCAGGGACAAAATTAGAAAGACAAAAGCCCAGCTAGAACTCAATCTGGCCATGGTCATAAAGGATAAGAAAAAATGTTTTTACAAATATATTAACAACAAAAAGAGAGACAAGGAGTATCTCCATCCCTTACTGGATATGGCGGGGAACATTGTCACCAAGGATGAGGACAAGGCTGAGGTACTTAATGCCTTCTTTGCCTCAGTCTTTAATAACCAGTCCAGGTATCCGCAGGGTATTCAGCCCCCTGAGCTGGAAGATGGGGATGGAGATAACAAAAACCCTCCCATAATCCAGGAGGAAGAAGTTAAGGACCTGTTAAGCCACCTGGACACCCACAAGTCTATGGGGCCTGATGGGATGCACCCAGGAGTACTGAGGGAGCTGGCGGAGGAGCTTGCCAAGCCACTCTCCCATCATTTATCAGCAGTCCTCGTTAACAGGGGAAGTCCCAGACAGCTGGAGGCTTGCCAGTGTGATGCCTATCTACAAGAAAGGCCAGAAGGAGGATCCTGGGAACTACAGGCCTGTCAGCCTGACCTCAGTACCGGGGAAGATCATGGAGCGGTTCACCTTGAGAGTGCTCACGGGACATATTAAGGACAACCAATGGATCAGGCCCAGCCAGCATAGGTTCACAAAAGACAGGTCTTGTTTGACCAACCTGATGTCCTTCTATGATCAGGTGACCCGCCTAGTGGATGACTGTGGACATTGTCTACCCGGACTTTAGTAAAGCCTTTGACAGCGTCTCCCACAGCATTCTCCTGGAGAAACTGGCGGCTCGTGGCTTAGACAGGTTTACTCTTCGCTGGGTGAGGAACTGGCTGGATGGCCGAGCCCAGAGAGTTGTGGTGAATGGCATTAAATCTGGCTGGCAGCCGGTCACAAGCGGTGTTCCCCAGGGCTCGGTTCTGGGGCCGGTCTTGTTCAACGTCTTTATTGATGATCTGGATGAGGGAATCGAGTGCTCCCTCAGTAAGTTTGCAGATGACTTCAAGCTGGGTGGGAGTGTTGATCTACTGGAGGGCAGCAGGGCTCTGCAGAGGGATCTGGACAGGCTGGATCGATGGGCAGAGGCCAACTGTATTAGGCTTAACAAGGTCAAGTGCCAGGTCCTGCACTTGGGTCACAACAACCCTATGCAACACTACAGGCTTGGGGAGAAGTGGCTGGAGAGGTGCCCGGTGGAAAGGGACCTGGGGGTGCTGGTTGACAGCCAGCTGAACATGAGCCGGCAGTGTGCCCAGGTGGCCAAGAAGGCCAACAGCGTCCTGGCCTCTATCAGGAATAGTGTGGCCAGCAGGAGTAGGGAAGTGATAGTGCCCCTGTACTCGGCACTGGTGAGGCCACACCTTGAATCCTGTGTTCAGTTTTGGGCCCCTCACTACAAGAAGGACATGGAGGTGCTGGAGCGTGTCCAGAGAAGGACAACAGAGCTGGTGAGGGATCTGGAGCACAAGTCTTATGAGGAGTGGCTGAGGGAATTGGGTTGTTCAGTCAGGAGAAGAGGAGGCTGAGGGGAGACCTTATCACTCTCTACAACTACCTGAAAGGGTAGTTTGTCTCCTCTTCCAAGTAACTAGTGATAGGGTGAGAGGAGATGGCCTCAAGTTGCACCATGGGAGGTTTAGATTGGATATTGGGAAAAATTTCTTCACCGAGAGGTTGGTCAAACATTGGAACAGGCTGCCCAAGGAGGTGATGGAGCCACCATCTCTGGAAGTATTCAGAAAACATGTGGATGTGGTGTTTCAGGACATGGTTTAGGGGACACGGTGGTCCTGGATTAATGGTTGGACTTGATGATCTTGAAGGTCCTTTCCAACCTTAGTGATTCTGTGATTATCTGATTCTGTGATTCTCTGATTCTGTGAAATAGTAACTTCGCAAAAATTCCCGGCAGCCCCATAAGAAGTACGACCATCGCTTTTGGTCATCTCACTTGGAATTACAACTTTGGGAACCAAAAGCAGAAGGCTGCAAAGGCACCTGGAAGCCTGTTACTTCAATCTACCCCTGGCCAGCAAGTCTTGTTCTAGTCTTGAACCCCTTCCCTTTATTTGTGGTGGCAGAAATTGCCAGAGCCAACCTAAGCAGTCCTTGAGCTTTTGCAACAGTGGCAAAGATTATCCAGTTCACACAGTATGTTTGGAGTTCCAGAAAACTCCTGGCGATGTCTTTCTCTGAAAGCTATTACAAAAGCCAAGCTTTTGAAGGGCATGAAGGATGGTCCTCCAATGAATTTATGACTGCTCAAATGACGCTAAGAGTAAAAACAAACAGTCAACATTCAGTATAGAGCAAGGTTACCAGGAAAGTCCATCAGAGAAATCTTCCCTAGGAACTGTGTTCATCGTATTCATAAATGATCAGGAATTTGAAAAAAGAATTTATAATGATATACAACAGTTGATGGAAGGAAATCTAAAATTACTAAGGTTTGCATAAGAATTTCATAACAGAGAATGACAGATGAAAACAGATTAAATTAAATCATGCTAAATTAAAAATAAGGAACAAAAATAAAATATGTCCTCTAAATTAAATCTTATTGGTAGGAAAAGGAATTTCATGGACAACTCTCTAAAATGTTCACCAGAACTAAAGGATAAAACCAGAATGCTGACAACTGTTAGGAAAAGAATAGCAGTTCAAACAAATATGTATAAACCCTGGTGACAACACAGTTTCAGCTGTGATATCCCCAACTCAAAAGAGATGAAACAGAACTATAGAAGACAGGAAGAACAAGAAAGGTGGTCAGGAGTATGGAATAGTTTCTGTAAAAAAGGTAAGCAAAGAGGCTTTTCAATCTAGGAAGAAAATGACCAAGGTTTTGACAGCTATCTATAAAATCATTAATGGCATGAAGAAAGTGAATAAGTATAGCTATTGACCATTTCACATACACACAGCCTTGAAAAAGCCAAATAAAATTAGCAGTCAATGGGTTTAAAACAAAAGGAAGTATTATTTTAAACAAAACATAATTAAGTCATAGTACAAGCTGAAGCGGTTAAATTAATAGAAGAGGAGCAAGAGAAAAAAAGTGTGAGAAACAACCCCACAAACAAGATCATTGAAGAAGAAGGGGGAGGTATTGCTGCAGGCACCGGAGCAGAGATTCTCCTGCAGCCTGTGGGAGAAACCACTGTGGAGAAGATATTTCCCTGCAGCCCGTGAAAGACGACTGGCAGAGCAGGGAACAGAGTGAGGAGGAAGGAGTGGCAGAGAGGAACTGTTATGAACTGACCACAACCCTCCATTCTGCATCCCACCTTGCACTGTTTGGGGTGCAGGGGCAAAAGGTAAAGGACTCAAGAATAAAGGAGTGAAGTTGAGACTGAAAAGAAGGGGGTGGAAGTTGTTTTAGGTTTCGTCTTTTTTTGTTACCATCCAACTCTATTTTAATTGGTAATAAATTAAAATACTTTTCCCTAAGCCGAGTCTGTTTTGTCCATAACAGTAATTGGTAAGTGATCTGCCTGCCTTTATCTCAATCCACAAGTTTTTTCCATCTTATTTTCTCCCCTTCCTCCACCCTGTTGAGGAGGGACAGTGGCTGGGTGGGTACCTTGCAGCTGGCCAAGGTCAACCCAAGAGAAGGCTCTATCAAAGTCTACTAAAAAACCACAGTCTAGATGCAATTTTCAGTTCAAAAAAAGGTTCCTGAACTGTAGATTTCGAGAATGTGAAGTTATAAGAATGGAAGGATCAATCTGTATTTCCCTGGTTCCTTTTCTTTATCCATAAGTAACAATTACATGTCATATCAGTGAGGAATGGGAAAACAGGCTAGCTGAATATCTGGTGTGACTCAGTGAGAAAATTACTACGAAAATACCTTATTTCTCAGCCTCACAGTATATGAATTATAAAATTTTCCATGCTATTTTATGTAATGCAAACTAGCAAACACTTCTGTCAGAATTGCTGGAGTTTGGGGGAGGTTCAAAAAAGTAGGCAGATAATATCATAGATGAGTACAGTCAATATGTTTGAAACTGACTACCTGCAATAGAGACTAGGTGGTAAAGATGAAACTCATGCAATAAACTGATGGAGTATATTATGTCCTTACATCAGTCTTCCTACAAGAAGAGACACCTTGACTCAGGCTCAAGTTTTTAATTGGAGGCATTTCACCTCACATACCCATTTTTACGCATAGCATGGACCACTAAGGCACAACACAAGGAAACACTGCACTGCCACATTTGGCTTGTCCACAAACATGGCTCTGAGAAACCAGTGAGGGCAGCTAAGGGGTTGTCAAGAAAACCAGCTAAGTGAAATAAATTCTTTCCCCTCTCTTAATAAAAAAGATAAGAATTAAGTCACCCAACATTCATACATAATTCTTCAACAACTCATCCACAAGTACTTCCAAAGAAAGGGGAAAATAAATCAG
This sequence comes from Phaethon aethereus, assembly GCF_964289735.1. Classification (NCBI taxonomy): domain Eukaryota; kingdom Metazoa; phylum Chordata; class Aves; order Phaethontiformes; family Phaethontidae; genus Phaethon; species Phaethon aethereus. The sequence continues at coordinate 44,643,786 of NC_138577.1, read as the reverse complement.
TAAGGAAACAGATTTCAATGTCAAGCATTAAAGGGATAATTATAAACAATAGCAAGGACTTTTTTAATTATGAAAAATACCATGACAGTATGCTTTTAAATTATATATAATGCAAAACAAGGTGAGTCACATAATCATACTCCTTTTGACACATAACAATCTTCATCAGCAATCTTCATCCTGCCCCCATGTCAAGACTATAAAGGGGGCAGGTTTCCTGAAGTATGTGAACATGTATCTAATCTAGTACACTGCAAAATCCTTATGCACTAACTCAACAAGAATTGCATCTTTTGAAACCACTCAATTTACTATAGAACAACTGCTGATTAAGATATTATAAAGTATTAATTGAATATCTCTTAGTGTATTTAAGAAACTAACATACAAGATTGAAGACCTCACAGATAGAATATTTATGAGAAAAGGTAAAATCCCTTCAGAATTTGTCAAATGTAACCTGAGAGAGCTGGTGTTTAGCGTGGTGGTGCTCTGACTAGTTATACACCCTGTAAAGGCAACCAAAATATAATCACTGGGCTGAAGCCAGAGTATTAACTCTGGGTTTAGGGATTTTTTGTTTGTCTGTTTGATTTTATTATTGGAACATAGTAAAAATTCCAATAAACACCCAAAAGACGTTTACTTTTACAAGAATTTTTGTCCCAAACTTAAGTTTATCATACAGGAGGGGACATTTATAATCTGACTTTGATGTTTCATTGGTTTTAGATTCTTCTGTTAAACATATAGTGTATCCTAAGAACTCAGATCTAAAAATGGAGTTTGCTGAGAAATTTAAGACTCCAAAGCAAATATATATAATAAATGACCACTACTTCTTTGCAACATGCACAGGAAATCAGTGGAATATAACAAGAGGGTAGATGGAACTAGGCTGCTTTATATTTTTCAGGAGCATTGTTTATTATGAAAAATTAGCAGGACAATATAATTTTATTTTTCAGAATACAATCCAGATGACATTCTTTCCTTTTTGTCACATCTCAGGTTTAGATGGCTGACATTTTTACAGGTGAATGTCCCAAGATAAGGCAACCATTTACATTTTCCTACCACCATTCCACCTGGGCAACTGAGAACTAGAAAAAGCTCTTACATGCTCTTTGAAGGATCTGGTTGGTAATTTCACCTACTTTGGATGAGGTTTCAGGTCCTAGCCACACAATAAAGGTAGACCCCATGAACAGCACAGATAAAACACACTTTTATCCTTTAAAGTTAAAGGATAACTTTAGCTCACTACATGCTTAGAATTTCTGATTATTGTGTGATTTAATGGAGAGACAGAGAATAAATTAATGGTTAACTAAATTAAGGGCATTTTTATTCCTTTCCTTTTATGCTGTAGCTTCCATGCTAAAAGGCAAAATAAAACATTTACCTTGTAACAGAGGTAACTATGAGATATAAGCAAGAAAGCTACATAGACGTATTTATCCAGATATGAAATGTGTCCTTGGGAGAAAACAAAAGGGAGAAATAAATGGCAAAATCATTCTTGCAAAGTCTTTTTAAAAGAATATTACTAAGGACAGATCTTGATTTATTCCGAATCCTAGCAGTGTCTGTGTCTGAGAAACCATCTCAAAACTTAAAGGAGAAAAGACTGTCAATATGGGAAGAAACATTAGGCAAATGGATGTCAAGAGGTGAAAGTCACGGGACACTGGAAAGTGATGGTCTTAAAATGAAATTCCACCTGTACCTTCTGACTGGATTATGGTTTAATCAGATTGCCAGAATTTGTTCAGAAACATAATTTTTTATAGTACAGGTTCTTTCCTGCTGATAAAGTAATCATGTTCAGAGAACTAGATGGACCCAAAACCTTACAGGAACTTCACAACAGTTTCATGAGATCAGTGGTATAAGCAGCAGTGAGCAGCTGCTCCACAAATGAGAAAATATCTTTGTCAAAGGAAAAATATGACCAGCCTCCATGAACTATAACTTCTGGAACTTGAAAAACTGAATTTTAAAAAAGATTTTCCTAGAATGTGTCATATATGTGTCAGTGTCTTTTTTTAGAATCTAAAATCCTATTCAACATCTCCTTTTCTGGAAGATTATTTTACAAATATTGTCCTCATCTTTCCTTCTTCATCCTTCCCCAACCTGTTCCAGCTATGGTGGAGTTCCAAACACAGTTAACAAACTCCCAGATGAGTCAGATTTGCTTATTGTATTGTACTCACATATGTAAAAGAAATTATGTCATCTCTGTTCTTACTAATTAGAAATATCAAGAGGTGCAATTTAAAATTCTGCTCTTTAATTTTTTTCTATGATTGTTAGAGAGGGCTTTTGAGGTTTTGTTTTTTTGTTTTTGTTTTTCCCCTACAGCTTACAAAGCATTCTAAACACTAAAGTATAATAATTTCTCACCCTGTAGCTATTTAGGGAAATCATTCTGGTTTATTATTTAACAATTATTTCTGTCTTTTGGGTAGGAAAAAATAAAGTTATATTCTGACCACAGGCAATTCTCAGAATTACCAGGTTGCATTCCGGAGTAAAACCATGTTGCCTACTGCTGGAAACAATTTATTCATACCTCTTTGTGTATTTTTTTTATTATTATTTTATGTATTAAGTTTACATATTTTCTTTCAGTGTCTAAATAATTTAGGATCCTAAATCCTACTTTCAAAATAACTTTGAGGTTAGTCCTACAAGGAGATTTAAACATTGCAACAGGGATTTAGCTCAGTGTATATCTATTGACACAAAAATCACAAAAGATAAACATATATTTAATTTTCTTAACTGAGTATTTGAAATATAAACGTAGTTATGGAAAAACACAGGATTATTCAGGGACTAGAATTAGGAATGTGAAACTTAAAAGTTTATGCCATTGATTTCAACGGGATATAGTGTCTGCTGAAATCTGTTCTATTTTGGAGACTGCCCAGTTCTGAAAGTTTCAGAGAAAGAAGAATAGTTCATTTCTGGCAGACAATAATAATTTGTATAATAATAATCTGGAATAATTTGTATCAATACTATATGTCCTGATCTCTTTAGCTCGGTATGCTCTTAGACTCCACAGAATGCAGTTTTAATGCCTCCCAAAATGTTTTGCAGCACTGATAGTTAGGATTCTGAGCATTTCTATTGTCTAATAACTTTCAAACCCTTTTTAGACTTATGCAAAACTGTTGGCCACAAGAATGTTGTGTGCACCACTGCATACACAAATATGCATTAATGTTTTTAACTGACAAATGGTTTTGCTTTCTTGAATTATCTCTTGTTCTTGAGCTATGCAGTAGGGACCTGAATGTCGTCTGCTATTTCTCCTCTAACATTTACTATTTTTTCAATTTTTGTCCTGTTTCTTCTTTTTCATTTCCTTTCTAAGACTTAAAAAAATGTTTTTTTCAGTCTCTCTTAAGTGTTTTTCAACTCCCTTAACAGATTCCTCTTCATAAAAATTTCCTTCATCTTTCACTGAACACTTTTAAATTTTACAATGTCTTTTTTGAGATGGGGAGACCCATATTGCTAGAAAATTGGAATTTTTTGTTCAGGGTCCTACTGCAAATTTTTTTTAGTAGTAACATACTATCTATATATCTATACTACCCTTTTATTGGACTTAACAGTTTTTAAAGACAAAAGCTGGGTAGCAAGTGAAGGTTTTTTCCTTAGACTGTCCCTTCATAATCACTGGGTTTACTTAGCATGTTCAGATAGCTCTGAAGTTTCTCACAGTCCTTAGAAACACCTAATTCTTATGACTTGGAACTGTGTTGTTTCATTAATCACATTCCCTTTTGATTGTATATGTGTTTAAAACATTATATAGGAATTATGGAATCCCAAGGTGCTGTGTTGTCAATACCTACTGTCAGTTTAATCTCACTCTTTGTTTGTTTTGCTTGCTTTTTGTTGATACTGATCCACTATGTTATATTTTTTGCACATCATAACTATTTAATTTCTATAACGGCCCTTTTATATGACCTCTCTCAAATGTTTTGCAAGTGTCACTAAATTATACCTAGTCATTCTTCTCCTTCCACTATTTTACTGAAATGCCCAAACAATTCAAATAAGAGACATGCAATTTTTATTTACATAAAAAACCTTGTGCATAAAAATCCCATATCAAAGGATAATTTTCAAAATATTTTCATTACCAAGTCTGGTATACAGGAACGTAAGAGATGAGGGTGAGGGTAAGGGTGTGTCACAGAATGGGACTTCACAACGAACAGCACAAATTTGAAGAACTTGGCTGGCTTAAGTAGATAACAGAAAGTGCTTCTGACAAAGCGGTTACAAATCTCATTGTTCCGTGGCTTTTCCTCCAATGCCAGAAGACTTTCATAGCATTGAATCCCCTTCTAAAGGAAAACACATAAACTCCTGAGTTCAAGGATCAGGAAAGATCAAATTCCTCTAACAAAAGTTGGAGAAAGTAGTGTTTCTCTACTCAATTTCTTGTTATTGAATAGCTCAGGGAATATGGCAGCTGGTGAGGTCTGGGAAAACCCTCTGGTGGCACGTAGGTGAGAGCCTAGCTTGAATGAGGAAAGGGAGGACCTAACTAATAGAACCTAGTCAAGTAACTCAGGAGACCTAGCACACTTCTTCTGGTGCACTCAGACACTGAGTGCCACCAGCCTCGAGCAGCAGGTAAAGTTCAAGTCAAATTGGCAGGTTAAGTACTCTTGGAGCTCCAGCCTGGAAGGAGCAGCTTAACAACAAACACAAAATTTCTGATGGAGCTTGGAATGAAACTGAGGCCACCAACTTATCTTCCTGTTAGAATCTCCTCAGTACATTAAATGCTTTTAATACTTGTCTTTTAGGAATGTAAAAATGTGACAGTTTCTCTAAGACTAGTTTCAGAACATTCCTGTGGCTTAGTATCTAACTTTTTTATTAACAGATCTTCCAGCTTCTCTTGATTATTTATAAGTGATGTAATTCTAGAGCTAGAGGTGGCATATGACCAGAAGTGTTCAGAGAGCACTATCGTGGGGTTGTCATTCTAACTAATTTGTGAAAGTTCTACAAGAACAAAAAGAAGAAAAAAACTTCCTTCAAACAAAGTTCAGCTCCGTTCCATTACTTTCATGCAGTATTAATTTTCCATTTGCTATGCAATCAGCTCTTTAGTTAATAAAAATATTGCTTCAGGATTTGAGAGCAGATAAGGCTGATGTTGGAGAACAGTGCAGGAAGGAAGCACACAGGTATCCCAGAGACATTTTGTTTTGTGAATAATGATGATGATGATAATTAATAATTATTCTCTGCCATTGGACAATTCAACTAATTGGTAATCTCCTGCTTTGAAAGTCCTAATATTTTATTTCTGCTTATTGCTAACTACCAAGCAGAATGTTAATGGAAATGTGGACAACTGATATTTTAATAATCATAACTATAATCACATGAACTCTTATATAGCTAATCTTTAATTACAATACTAGTTATAGAAAACTGGTTGCGGTCAAATACATAAGTTAAGGTGGCAATTATTTTTCAGTATAAAACCTGAACTTCTAACATTTCAAAACGAATAGGTATAACAGATTTTATCTTGAACAAGAATTAAAACCCCTGGGATTTTGAGAAGGTTGGTGCTATATTAATGCAAGCGTAGCAGTGCATGAATGAAAGAGAAAGGAAATAAATTATTACATTTACAGAAATGCACAATCCCAGTAATCAAGTAACCAGCTAGTCTTATTGCATGATTTAAATATAAATAGTTAAATCAATTAGATGCTTTTGAAAACTTTACTCAAGTAATTTGGTAAGTCAATTTCCTACTCAATTTCACTTAGGATCAGGTCTTCAAATAGAGATCACATACAGGATGTGAAAATCCTTTTGTCTTATCTGCTTTAGGACTAAGTTGCATGAAACCCAAGCATCTCATGCAGTCATTTTTGCAGCGATAGTTATCTTCACTGGTGTATTTAAACACAAGATCAAAGCCATTTATGTTTACTTTTCCATCTATTTTAGGTAATTTCTAAAACAGCTACTGTTTTTGTCCTTACAGCAAAGTGCTTGGAAATTAAAAAAAGATTTTTTTTTCTTGCAAATTTGTCATGTACATTGGCTCTGTTATGTCAATACTACAGTAAGATTTCAGGATCTGTATTTATTAAAACCTTCTTGGCAGCTTTCAAGTACTTGGTAGCAACTGGCTGTGTCTTGTTTGTGAATCAGCATGGTTAGGAGTGTTTGCCAATCCTTGTAACAACAGATACCTTGTTGTATATGATGTTATTGATTAAAGGCCACTCACTAAGTGCCATAATGAAACAGGAGGGAGTGCAAGGTAGGAAATTGGAAAATTAGAAAAACAAAAGTACCAGGGATGTCATAATAAAAATTTAGGTCATGAGATAAAACTGACTGGATAGACGGATGGAAATTTTGAAAACAGCAGCATCTGCACAAAGTAGCAATTTGTGTAAGTCACTAAAAATTATGTGTGAGGTTTTAATCTTCTTGCTCACCTCACTCATCATGTCTCATTTTTTGAGGCAGCTCTTTATTTTTACCCTGGAGATCATGCTGAAATAAACTGCCAAACATCCTTTACACCTCCATGCCATCTAATTATAACCTGCAACACTCGAGAATGCTGACAGTGCTGAGCTATTGACTCTTGACACTCTTTAAAGCACTTAATTATCTTTTCACACAAGGCCCTTTCAGACCTGTCAACTTCTTTGTATTGTTTATGAAAAAAGTTGCATATTAAGATTTCAGGATTACGTACCTGAAGTCAAACTTGTGCATAGACATGGACCATTAAAAGAAGAGTTTAATAAATGTCAGGAGGCGAAATGAAAGAATTTGACTTGATAAGACTTCTTAAACAAGTAAAGGAAGAAAAATTTGGCCTTTACAAAGCTTCCTGGAATAAATGGAAAGAATTTAAAGCTTTTGGTTAATTTCACCAAAGACTAAAAGGAAAAAACATCAACAGGTAAGTGGTTTGCATTATTTATTCTTATTCCATGAGATTAAGATGCAGACTTAGAACTTTGTCTCTTGCTAATAAAAACTGTATTTAAACATCCCAGGCAAAAAAGGAAAAAGAGCCTAAATTTACCAAGATCTCTTGTGTTCACTGGAACCATACTGTCTTTTGACTGAATGTGGAGCAGTTAAAAGTTGTCATTGAAAAGATTAAAGGAAGTATCAGCTGCATACCTCACATGCAGTAAGCATCAGGGCATCAAGGGTACCCTGTGGTAGTGAAGTGACTAACTGTGTGTGCAGACAATCAAGAGAGTCAAGATTTTTGCTAGATGATGCCAAATAGTGCATGATAAACAGGAAGAAGTGGAGGACACCAGCTAAAAAAGTTTTGTTTGGGTTTTTTACACTGGCTTAAATTTTGTATGTGTCACGCAATCCCTTTTATTAAGTGCATTTGGTTTGGAAAGCAAGCTACACAGAAGTAAGTAAAGTTCTTAACTTCAAATACTGATCCCCAGAAAGGGGAAAACCAATGAACTTGAAACGTCAGTGTAACTATTTCTAGGCCAAATGCTTCTCCACATACTTCATGCTCCTCAATTTATTTGCACTAAACATAAGGTAAAAAGACAGATAAGGATGTAAGAAGCAGTTTTATTAAGATGTTCTAATTACACAACAAAATAGAATATGACGTCCGTACCACCATCAGTAATTATAGTTTCTGCCTTTATAGCTATTTTAATTGTTTTTTGTTGTCATGACTTAAGGGAATCACATGTGCTCCGTAAAATTTATTCCATCTCTACATCTTACAGCTGCCTCATTCTTGATCATGAACTCTCACAGAAGCTTTCTATCTTTTCAATCTACTTTTCCCTCCCATTTTCTGCAATCACTTCTTAAACTGCTTTGGTGACTTGCAAGGCTGCTCGTACTGCTCTACTGATTGCTCTTTTGCACTGTTTCAGAGATTTACTCTACTGCTCCAGCGATTTTTTTCCCCTTTAGCATCATGACTGTGGCTTTACCTTTTGCTCTAGCATCAGGGATTCCTTGAAACGTGTGTGGCAGCACACTGCTGAACTATGAGATTTGCTTTGCCTGGCTTGTCAGGCAGTGAGTGATATTTTGTCAATCAGAAGACCTGCATTTCTGGATGTTCCAGGTTATAACAAGCAGCAGCCGGTACAGGTCATGGATATATGTATTAAAGGGAATGGACATGCTCATTGTTTTCTTCAAACCATTATCTCATTGAGCTGAAACTTGCTTACCTACCCAAGTAAATAGAGAAATTAAGAGGGAGAGAAGGGGTTGGGAAGGCTTCACCCAGAGTACCAGGAGAAGATTTTCTTTGCAAAAATTTCATTGTAGTGTAATTATATGGTTCCTAGAGTTCCTTATAATCAAATTGTAAGATGTCTCTTATTTGTATTCAAGCTGGGGGGGTTGGGGAGGAAAGTTCAACTTTGTTTTATGGTTCCCCAACCATTCGCTAGGGTCTATATATTACAATTCAGTTATATAACAAGAACCACAGAATTACATATCACAAACATTTATTTTAGAGAGTTATACATTCTCCATAAATATTTGCTGTGGGTCAAACTTAGAACATTCTATTTAATTATTTTTCTTCAGTAATTGCCACGTAAATTCATCCCAAATGTGACGCTTAGAAAAAAAAGAAATTAGTTACCTCGTTTCCTGTATTTTGAAAAGACATTTAAGATATCTTTCTTCCGTAATTAAATTATCCCCTTTTTACTTCTCCATACTCTGTAAGTCCCTCTAATCCTATTCATAGAGTAAGCTGAAAGAGCAGTTAGTGACAATGTTCTTCCTCTCTGAGAGAGAAGCAGATTGCATTTGAGGCTGTTCTGGTTTTTAGTAGCCCAAATTAGACTTCTCAGTCTTCAATAAAAGAACAAAAAGCTCCTTTCAACAGCATTTCACATAAAATTTGTTCATTTGGTTCTTGTGGTCATTTCAAAACAAATACTCTGAATGCAAGAACTGTTCCCCAAGCCTGAAATATTTGGTAATGTATTATAGCTATCTCAGTAAGATTCTTGCTATGCATTTAGTAAAATGAAGGCAGAAGACACAAATTCTCATCAGTATTTCTAATGTTAATTCATAAAAAGAAATACATTCATAGGACATAAATCCTACCCTGTGCTGTATAGCAGAAATGAGACAGAGGAGAAAGAATAAAGAATGAAAATTGTCTGCACATCTGTGTAAGTTATTGCATAAGTTTAAAGTCAGAATTATATTAGGACAGCAACAACAAATCATCAGCTTTACCCAGTTTTCCTAAAATTTGAAACACTATCTCTCACTGATTTCTAAGAATAAGATAATCTCAACATTATAGACAAAGTAAGTAGAAAAAGGACCACCTTGGCCTTACATCCAACTGAGATTTAACCAAAGCCATCACAAGGAAGTACTTGTCTTCTCTATGGTTGTCTACAAGCAGCACTCCATTGTACATTATGCTTACTCTCACTTTTCTGCTTTCTCAGCCCTTTCCTCCACAGCTGCAATCCATCTGGTGTAGAACAAGAAACACTGCACTCTTGTGTCAATCTCAAAGCCTCAATTTGATCTGTATGTCAAGGTATGTTCAGCTTTTTCACAGAGTCACAGAGTGTCCTGTTTTTACTCTCTGCCATCCTCTGGTAGCCAGTTGTGCTGTTCATACTTAAAGAAAAACAGTGTATTGGCAAACTGGAAAGAATTAAAAGAAACACAAGATAGAGATTAACTGAGGAATATCTGCTTCATGGTAAAAAACGTAACTGCCAAAAGCACAACAGGAAGTGGAAACTGGAAGCTAAAACTACTATAGAGATAGCATTTCTATAGTGAGGTAATTAAACAGCAGAACATTTTACGTTCTTTGTCAGCTGATATCTTTATATTAAACCTTGATGCCTCTTCTAAAAGCCATGCTCTGGTCCAACAGGAAATTACAAACTTGAAACAGAAACCACTTGAGAAAATTCTACAGTTTATCACTGTAGCATCTTCTGGCCTTGAAATTTATTACTTTACTTGCCATTTACTTCCCTTAACTATATTATATTGCTATGTTTGGGACAGCGGAAGAATATCTTTTATGAAAAGATAATACTAGCAATACATTCATTGCGTTACACATAGTTTGATATAACCATAGGGAAAAAGAAAGGAGTTAACAAATGCTGAACAAATACCTCATAGGACATAAACAGGATGTCCTCCGGTGCTACAATAGTTCACGTGCAGTAAGTATGACTGCGCAGTGGAGTTTAGGAGATATGACAGCATATAGATAGAGATGCTTGAGATCTGTATTTAGATCATCTCATACTCTGCATGGTTAATATGCAGTGGCATGTGGCCCTCAGCAGTTTCTGCAGTACGTCTATCCCACAAACAGAAAATGAATGTCATGAGAAACTCAGGTTTCCCAAGTTAGGTTTCCTTTGACCACTGACAATAAAGACCTATTTTCACATAAATTAAAAAAAAAAAAAAGATAAGTCCCTTAATATCCTTGCATGAACAATAACCCTGTATGTTTTTCTGATGTATTTTATTGCATTTTTCTTCCTTGTATAACATTCTTCCTTTGATGCCCTTAAGCATTCAAAACAGCCCAAGAAAAACAAATAAAGATGAATACTAAAAGAAAGAAGACAAAGAGCAGACTCTGAGTATGGCCTTGGTTTGTGGTTTAATACACTTATGAAGAGGATAATTGTCCATTTCATGTGTGGACTGTTGCTTTTATGTTATATTTACATTAATTACATATGGAAATATTGGTACTCCAAGACACAACTGTGGTTTTCCTCGAGCAAAGCTTAATAGAAACTCAAGCTTTATTGGTACAGACATGGGGACAATTTTTTTGCAGCTTTTCCTTATTTTTACTCCAAATATTGGCCACAGAAATGAAACATAGTTCAGTTTTGATCAGGCAAAAAAAGGTCTTCAGGGAAGCTATTTAAATGCCAAGTTTCAAAAACATGCACTTCACTCATTCATATAATATATTAAAACTGCAAAAGAGGAACATAATCATTCAAAATTTTGTTTGCTTAAACAAATGAATGTTAGCATTATTTTGTACCTTACACTGCAATTTTTTTTTTTCTTGCTTTTCATTCCTTAAGAATGTGTTTTGTCAAACTTTGAATCAGTACCTACCCCATTCATCAACGCAGTTACACCAGGATAGAAAAAAATATAAAAATTATAATAATCAAAATAATTAAGTAAAATCATAGACAAGGAAAAATAGGATTTGTGAGGGAGGTTCCTGTCCCAATTCCAAACAGAAAAGTTTGTATAAACCCACCTTTCTCTCTCTGAACTTGATTTTTCTTTAGTAGAAATGCCTATAAAATACTTACTATTTTACCTATTTTTACTCTTTAAATGAATAACATTACAAGATATAGAAATAGATTTCAAAAAATTGGGAGATATACTTTTCCAATAAAAATAAAACACATGTTGACACATGCATCAGATGGTATATTTAATACATAGTTTTTTGGCTGTGGTCTTTGAAATTTAGATGGGGGGTGGTGTAAACTTCAACACGGTAGTCAGGCATTCTGAGTGTAAAAAAAGAACAAACAAAAATTGCCCCTGTCCTTGATTTGATTGCTAATTCCAGAATTGGCATAATTCAAGATGATATATGTAAAGAATATCTGTTAACAACTTTTAATGCCAGTATGTGTTAATTCACTGAAGTGTCATGCTTCAAATGGAATTTATAAAAGTAGGGAATTTTAGAATTCATACAATTTTTTCCTCCTCTAGAAACAGGGCATTCTAGAAATACTTCAGGAAAGACTACTTCTGGCAAGAATTTATTCTATGTGTACAAGGTTATCAATACACTTAAACTTCAATTAAGCCTTAAAAATAGACTAGTAGCATAGAGAAGCACTGTGACTTGCTTTGTGCAAGCAAGTCAAATTCTTAAGCATGTGTGTGCACGTCTATAGCTTTGTAAAGGTTTTATTCTCCTTATTTTTTGTTTAAGCAATCCCATTTTTCAGCAGGAAAACGAACTCACCATGATATCTGGAATTAACCCTTTTCAGTCTTTAAATCAAATAATGACACTGCATAGGTGTGTCATCAATTGTAATCAAAAAGAGCAAAGTTTTTGGTTTAGTATGGACTAAGCAAGAATTCCTAGCATAGAGATATTAGCAAGGAATGAAATTATTGGATAGTGTTATATGTGATAGCAATTTTCAAGGGGATTAAACATACAGTATGCTGATAACATGCAAGCAAGTGAAGGTCATTGTTATGTGTCTTATATGTGAGTATACATATGTTTATGTTACTTCTAGTGAAACTCTGGTTGAAAAACTGAGAGATGAAGTGTATTAACTAGAGGCGATGCTTACTATTCTATGATTTACTAGGATATTTTCAGTTATGCTAATTCTTAATAGCAAATAGGCATTTGTTATTTCTCTTTTGCCACTCTGCCCCAAATTGGGTATTTCAAAAAATTCAGTTGTTGTGCATCAAAATAAGGTCTTCAAAGGGTACAGAAAAAACAAGTTAAGATATTCCTAAAATCTCAACATCTGTTTAAAAGATAGAAAGCCTCATTTTCCAAATAATAATTTCCTCAAATTTTGAATATGCTGGTCTATTCTTAACAAAATGTTGATACATAGTAAGTGTAATAAATTGGAAGACAGACTGTTATGAATACCATATGTAGTTGCAATTAATACCTACAATTCACATCATTTTTTAATACTGTGACACATTAAACAAAAATTTAAAACTCTATACATAAATAATTTTGTAACAAATCACCACAGATATGTCCATTTAACACCATCTGCTATGGAAACAACTTTACATTAAATGTAAATTATTTATTGACTCTAAATACTGTACTTAAGTTCAAACACTTCAGAAACATATACCTATAGATTGTAAAGCCATCTTGTATGGTCACTTTCTATAACGAACCAAGAAATACATTCACAGGCAGTTTTTTATTCATAATGTATATAATGCTGATATGCTGAAATACATGCCATACAAAATAAGTATTTTTTTTAAGCAGTGTTCTTTTAATTACACTTATTGGAGTAGTATTTGGTAATACACAACACTGTAAGGATCAATGTCACATTTTAGTCTAGCTGGACAATTTATACAGAATCACAGAATCACAGAATCACTAAGGTTGGAAAGGACCTTTAAGATCATCAAGTCCAACCATTAATCCAGCACCACCATGTCCCCTAAACCATGTCCTGAAGCACCACATCCACACATTTTTTGAACACTTCCAGAGATGGCAACTCCACCACCTCCCTGGGCAGCCTGTTCCAATGCCTGACCACCCTCTCGGTGAAGAAATTTTTCCTAATACCCAATCTAAACCTCCCCTGGCGCAACTTGAGGCCATTTCCTCTTGTCCTATCATTAGTTACTTGGGAGAAGAGACCAACACCCTCGTCGCCACAACCCCCTTTCAGGTAGTTGTAGAGAGCGATAAGGTCTCCCCTCAGCCTCCTCTTCTCCAGACTAAACAAGCCCAATTCCCTCAGCCGCTCCTCATAAGACTTGTGCTCCAGACCCCTCACCAGCTTCGTTGCCCTTCTCTGGACACGCTCCAGCACCTCAACATCCTTCTTGTAGTGAGGGGCCCAAAACTGAACACAGGATTCAAGGTGCGGCCTCACCAGTGCTGAGCACAGGGGCACAATCACTTCCCTACTCCTGCTGGCCACACTATTCCTGATACAGGCCAGGATGCTGTTGGCCTTCTCGGCCACCTGGGCACACTGCCGGCTCATATTCAGCCGGCTGTCAACCAGCACCCCCAGGTCCCTTTCTGCCGGGCAGCTCTCCAGCCACTCCTCCCCAAGCCTGTAGCATTGCATGGGGTTGTTGTGACCCAAGTGCAGGACCCTGCACTTGGCCTTATTAAACCTCATACAGTTGGCCTCTGCCCATCGATCCAGCCTGTCCAGATCCCTCTGCAGAGCCCTCCTACCCTCCAACAGATCAACACTCACACCCAACTTGGTGTCATATACATGCAAGTGCTGTGGAATAAAAAGAAAAAATAATTATTAATCAGAAATTTTGCTACACTCATGAAAATTGCTGCAGCAAATTGGTATTACCATTAAGAAGGTCTGATTCTTATTCATGGTATTGGTAATTAATTAGACTTTCATAATTTCAAATTAAAACTTATACATACAAAACCAATGTAGGGAAATTTCTTTGGCAAAATTGAGATAAATTGCTATAACTTCACTGACCTGAAGTAATTACATCATCTTTAGAATCACTTGCAGATCTGTCCATTTCCTTCTTCAAAATGTGAAACTGAATGTTTTGCACATTTCACTTTGCCATCTTGCATACTAAGATGACAAAGGCTTTCCTTCTCTTTATTACATGATGACAATCCACAGCTAATATTAATCTTGGTGTGTGTATTTGAAAGTATGTAATTGTTGTGTGAGCTTTTGATTACAACTACTGTCAACCAAAACCCATTTTTAAAAAATATTTGCCTCACAACATCATGATTGGTTTACTCAGTGCCTTCCACCGTTTTCTCCCCAAGAAGCATCTCGCCTCCAGTTGCATTTAAAGCACAAAAAAAGGGCACAAAATTCCCTGGTACTCTTAATTCTCCATCTGCGTTCAGTGGATATATACGCTACTATGAGAAATTTGCTGCTTTATTTCAAAGTACAACACATGTAATATGAATTAAGTAGTCTTCAAAACAGTGATCCATAAGCAGAACATACAATAGACGGACTTTTAACACACAATTTATGCTCACTTACTCCAAATTACCTTTGTAACTCAATCATTCTGCCACTCATGAATTACAGAGTCATTCAAGCTTATGTAAATAAGATATTTTACATGCTACACATATATGGATTCAAATGGTAACATTGGATTTAAATAAGAAGGTCTGGATTCAAATTTCAACACTTCCATTGCTCATTAATTTCTTTGACTGTGATGTTTGTGAGGGAAACTTAAAAATTTCAGATCACATTTTGTAACTTAATCAATGACCTTTCCCACCTTGCCCATTCACTCAAGATTTTAGAAATTGGGATGTATCAACGTGCACATGTTTAGGTGTGTGCAAGGGTGCACTCATATAAGTGTAAATTTACTTTTAAAACAGAAAAAAAATCTTTCAAACCTTTGGACAGCATATTTTATCTCCCCAGAATTTGCAATCCTGACACTAGGAGTTCCATGAGACCTCTGTAAGGGATAGAGGAGACCTTTATCTGACCTTAGATTTTTAGTCTTTCAAGATTATGATGCTCAAGATTTAATACACTAGATGTTTCAACTACTAAAGTCATATCTGTGCTGCTTAATGTTTGGTTGGGGTTTTTTTAATCTTAAAACAACAGCGGGCTTGGTGATTTTTCCTCTGCCTTCTATCTTGTATGTGTCCATGGAAATAATCATCTAAACTGCAGTGAGGGAGAGCAGAAAGTAAACACTTAGAAATACATTTGTTTAGCTGAATTACTTCCAGATTGTCTTAGAAACAGTAAAAGGACTTCTTTGTAGTTATGATCCCATTTCCTGTTATTGTGCATATGTATCTAGATGGTTCCATGATGATTGCAGAAAGGGACCTTGAACAGTTTGTACTGATTATATAATGTGAGAGAAGCAATTTATTATAACAAGAGTCCTTCAGGAGTTGCTCTAGGTCTTGTTTTATTGATCAATATATAAATGAACTTGATTTATATGGAGAGGGCACATCTTTTTAAGGCTAACCCTCAATGCTCATTCTATTGCTATCCCCAAGAAGATGAACAGGGTCATACAGCTGGGTAATACAAAAGTAATTTACAATACAAAATACTGTTTTTCTGTGTGTTTCATCTCATTTGTGTTATTTTAGCTCCCATTTCTATAAGAGCAACAGTAGCAAAAATTGTGTATGACACAGCTGGTAAGTGAGCCAGCTAGGGGAGATACCCCACTGGACACGCTGTTTGTGGACAGAGAAGGAATTGTGGGCGACATGACAGTTGGAAGATATCTTGTGCATAGTGATCACAAAATGAAGGAGTTTTCGATTCTTGGAGAAGTAAGGAGAGGGGTCAGCAAAACTGCTACCATGGACTTCCGGAGGGCAGACTTTGGCCTCTTCAGGTCACTGGTTGAGAGAGTCCCTTGGGAGACAGTCCTGAAGGACAAAGGGGTCCAGGAAGGCTGGACAGTCTTCAAGAAGGAAATCTGAAAGGCGCAAGAGCAGGCATTCCCCCATGTGCCGTGAGAAGCGTTTGCGAGGAAGGCGACCGGCCTGGCTGAATAGGGAGATTTTGCTGGGACTCAGGAGAAAAAGGAGAGTTTGTCACTTCTGGAAGAAAGGGAAGGCAACTCAAGAAAATTACAAGGATCTCATTAGGTCAAGAAGGGACAACATTAGAAAAGCAAAAGCCCAGCTGGAGCTCAGTCTGGTCACAGTTGTAAAGGATAACAAAAAATATTTTTACAAATATATTAACAATAAAAAGAGACGCAAGGAGAATCTCCATCCCTTACTGGATATGGCGGGGAACGTTGTCTCCAAGGACGAGGACAAGGTTGAGGTACTTAGTGTCTTCTTTCCCTCAGTCTTTAATAGCCAGTCCAGGTATCCGCAGGGTATTCAGCCCCCTGAGCTGGAAGATGGGGATGGAGAGCACAAAAACCCTCCCATAATCCAGGAGGAAGAAGTTAAGGACCTGTTAAGCCACCTGGACACCCACAAGTCTATGAGGCCTGATGGAATCCACCCAGGAGTACTGAGGGAGCTGGCGGAGGAGCTTGCCAAGCCACTCTCCATCATTTATCAGCAGTCCTGGTTAACAGGGGAGGCTTGCCAGTGTGCCGCCCATCTACAAGAAAGGCAGGGAGGAGGATCCTGGGAACAACCGGCCTGTCAGCCTGATGTCTGTACTGGGGAAGATCGTGGAGCGGTTCGTCTTGAGAGTGCTCACAGGGCATGTGCAGGACAGCCAAAGGATCAGGCCCAGCCAGCACGGGTTCATGAAAGACAGGTGCTGCTTGATCAACCTGATTTCATTCTATGACCAAGTGACTTGCCTAGTGGATGAGGGAAAGGTTGTGGAAGTTAACTACCCGGACTTTAGTAAAGCCTTTGACAGCATCTCCCACAACATTCTCCTGGAGAAACTTGCGGCTCATGGCTTAGACAGGTTTACTCTTTGCTGGGTAAAGAACTAGTTGGATGGCCGAGCCCAGAGAGCTGTGGTGAATGGTGTTAAATCTGGCTGGCGGCCAGTCACAAGCGGTGTTCCCCAGGGCTCGGTTCTGGGGCCGGTCTTATTCAATGTCTTTATTAATGATCTGGATGAGGGGATCGAGTGCACGCTCAGTAAGTTTGCAGATGACAGCAAGTTGGGTGGGAGTGTTGATCTGCTGGAGGGTAGGAGGGCTCTGCAGAGGGATCTGGACAGGCTGGATCGATGGGCTGAGGCCAACTGTAGGAGGTTTAATAAGGCCAAGTGTCAGGTCCTGCACTTGGGTCACAACAACCCCATGCAACGCTACAGGCTTGGGGAGGAATGGCTGGAGAGCTGCCCGGCGGAAAGGGACCTGGGGGTGCTGGTTGACAGCCAGCTGAACATGAGCCAGCATTGTGCCCAGGTGGACAAGAAGGCCAACGGCATCCTTGACTGTGTCAGCAATAGTGTGGCCAGCACGAGGAGGGAAGTGATTGTGCCCCTGTACTTGTCCTGGTGAGGCCGCACCTCAAAAGCTGTGTTCAGTTTTGGGCCCCTCACTACAAGAAGGATGCTGAGGCGCTGGAGCATGTCCAAAGAAGGGCAGCGAAGCGGGTGAGGTGTCTGGAGCACAAGTCTAATGAGGAGCAGCTGAGGGAACTGGGGTTGTTTAGTCTGGAGAAGAGGAGGCTGAGGGGAGACCTTATAGCTCTCTACAACTACCTGAAAGGGAGTTGTGGCCACGAGGGTGTTGGCCTCTTCTCCCAACTAACTAGTGATAGGACAAGAGGAAATGATCTCAAGTTGCGCCAGGGGAGGTTTAGATGGGATATTAGGAAAAATTTCTTCACCGAGAGGTTGGTCAAGCATTGGAACAGGCTGAAAAGGGAGGTGGTGGAGTCACCATCTCTGGAAGTGTTCAAAAAACGTGTGGATGTGGCACTTCAGGACATGGTTTAGGGGACACGGTGGTCCTGGAGTAATGGTTGGACTTGATGATCTTGAAGGTCCTTTCCAACCTAGTGATCCTGTGATTCTGTGATCTTGAACGTCGTTATGCAGCACATACAAGAAAATCAGGTGATCAGGCCCAGCCAGCATGGGTTTATGAAAGGCAGGTCCTGCTTGACCAACCTGATCCCCTTCTATGACCTGGTGACCCACCTAGTGGATGAGGGAAAGGCTGTGCATGTTGTCTACCTGGACTTTAGTAAAGCCTTTGACAGCGTCTCCCACAGCATTCTCCTAGAGAAGTTGGCAGCTTGTGGCTTAGACAGGTATACCCTTCCCTGGGTAAAAAGCCAACTGGATGGCCAGGCCCAAAGAGTTGTGGTCAATGGAGTTAAATTCAGTGGGCAGCCAGCCACAAGTGATATTCCACAGGTTCAGTGTTGGGTCTAGTTCTGTTTATCAATGTTCTGTTCAACATTATCTGTATCATCTTTATCAATGACCTGGATGAGGGGATCAAGTGTTCCCTCAGTAAGTTTGCAGACAACACCAAGTTGGATGGGAGTGTTGATCTGCTGGAGAGTAGGAGGGCTCTGCAGAGGGATCTGGACAGGCTGGATCAATGGGCTGAGGCCAACTGTATTAGGCTTAACAAGGTCAAGTGCCGGGTCCTGCACTTGGGTCACAACAACCCCATGCAACACTACAGGCTTGGGGAGGAGTGGCTGGAGAGCTGCCTGGCAGAAAAGGGCCTGGGGACTGTGGTCAACAGCCAGCTGAACATGAGCCGGCAGTGTGCCCAGGTGGACAAGAAGACCAACAGTATCCTGGCCTGTATCAGAAATAGTGTGGCCAGCAGGAGCAGGGAAGTGATTGTGCCCCTGTACTTGGCACTGGTGAGGCCGCACCTCGAATTTTGTGTTCAGTTTTGGGCCCCTCACTACAAGACATTGAGTTGCTGAAGCATGTCCAAAGAAGAACAGCAAAGCTAGTAAAGCATCTGGAGCACAAGTCTTATGAGGAGCAGCTGAGGGAACTGGGGTTGTTTAGCCTGCAGAAAAGGAGGCTGAGAGGAGACCTTATTACTCTGTAGGTAGCGACATGGATGTTGGACTCTTCTCCAAAGTAACAAGCAGTAGGACAAGAGGAAATGGCCTGAAGCTGTGCCAGGGGATTTTTAGATTAGATATGAGGAAAAATTTCCTCACCAAAAGGATTATCAAGCATTGGAATGGGATGCCCAGGGAAGTGGTTAAGTCACAACCCCTGGAGGTATTTAAAAGATGTGTAGATGTGGCACTTAGGGACATGGTTTAGTGGTGGACTTGGCAATGCTAGGTTAACAATTGGACTTGATGATCTTAAAGGTCTTTTCCAACATAAATGATTCTATGATTCTACGACTTTTGTATATGTGGCTTTAATTCATATATCTTTTAGTCCATGTCTTCTTTTCATTTTAGATCAAAATTGAATAAAATATGTCAGCAAGAAGAAGATAGTTATCCCTTAAAACATGTCTTTAATTGATTCTGCTTTGATCTTGGTCCAAAAAAAATCTCCAAAAATCATAGAACTGTAAGGCTTCTGGCAAAAATATCTTGCTATATAAAACCCTAGAACTAGAAGGAAAGGTTGAAAGACATCCATCTACAGACTTTGGATTTTTCAGAGGAAGGAACTCTGGGTACACTTAATTAAAAAAAAAAAAGTAGAGAAAACAAAAATACCACAGGAAGAAGTCTCATGCAAATTAATGCTCTGGGGATTTGAGACCTTGTTATAAGAGCTGGTCTTTTCGAGTGAGCACAGGACAGGAAAAACACACTCTTTTCTCTAGATAATTTCAGCATGGTCTTGCAGGATGATAAAGTTACTATCTTGGTTTCCTTTGGCAGGTGAAAAGTTGTTTACTGTTCCTGTCAAAAGTCTCACTTCTTCCAGGACTTAAAAAACTCCAGAAATATTTAATGGACTTCATTAAATTTACACTTGAATAAATTCGACTTTAACAATAGCTATCTCCAAATATTTTTGTCAAATTATGGCAATATATCATTTAAAAGCTGTGTGAAAAAAAAATATTTTCTAGTGCAACTATGCCATAAAATAGTTATAAAGAAGCTGAAATTGCTGGAAGGTTCTCAGACTGAAGTATTTACATGCCACATTGAGCCTGGCAAAAAATACAGATGGTTTTCAGAATGGTTTCTGGATTGCTATTACTAGATAGTTAACAAAAGAAAACTTCACTGATATATATATAATTTTATATTGTAACTAGAAGAATATATTTTCAGTGGGAAGAAGTCTGAAAGGCTCCATAAGCCAAATTTGTTTATACAGAGAATGTGTCTTCTTTGGTTAAAGCATGTGGCCACAGCTGATAAATAACATGGACTAAGGATAGTAGTTAGTTCAGTGCTGTACACTCAAAGGCATGTTCCTTTGATCCCACTTTTGCTTTTGATAAAAAGAAAAGTGTATCTGAAAAATCAAATGCAAAAGACAGCTTCATGTCTAACCTCCTCAAATCTGTGAAGTTTTCTTATTTGACCAGGAGAAAACAAGTGATCACTATTGATCAATCACTGTAGTTAAAATGGATTTTGAAAATGCCACCTGAGAAGTGAAATTACTGGCACCTCTTTGCTGTCCAACATAGAAGTTGGATACATATCTTTTATGCAGCTACTGCTATGTACCTGGGCAGCTTGTTGTGCATGATATAACAGTGTGATTAGCTTCAAAAGGGTAAAATTCCCTGGCCTTTTCTTTCCTAGGTCAGGACAGTTTGAGGAATTATAAGAGTTCTCTTAGTAAGAGGAAGGTGGAATAGCAGTGATTACACAGACCTGCTGTGTAGAAACAGCTTCATGTGACTTATCCCACATGGAAAGCAAATCTTGTTTTAAAGAGCAAGCAATAAAGCTGAGTTGGTTCAAATTACAGAATGTGATTTTTACAGAAAAAAATATGCAGGTGTGATAACTTCCAGTTCAGCTTATGCTTGGCATATCTTATTTTTTCTGCCACGAGCTCATGGCTAACCTCCTAATTTATCATCAAGTGCTCTGATTTGAAGAGCTAAGTAGAAGTTGGGGGACTGTTATGACATGGTCACTCAAGACATGATCACTCAAGACTGTCATGTACGAGCAGCAATCTTTTCATAAGGAACAGTAGGACAGCATACATGTATGTGACTATGAATAAAGTTCTGCTAAATGCAGGGATCTAGGTTGTGATTTTATAGATGAAAGGAAAACAGGAGTTTTTAAATGCTTATTCAATGACAATATTTAGTCTTTTACTTTTAAGTGAGAGAGCCATTCAAAGACCATTGATGAATGCTGGCAACAGACAGAATGGAAAAAAACCCACAGCAAGTAACTTTAATTAAGCCTTCCATCAGCTTGAAATTGTGGCATGCTTAGAGACCTTCTTCCTTGTTTAATATTTTATTATTGTTCAAGCAGATAAATAATATTGTATCATAAATACATATAATAGAAATTACATAATAAACAATGTATGAGGGCTTGCTCCTATATTGCTTGTGAGATTTCCCACCTCTCACAACTCTCTTTATCAGGCTTCATACTGACATGTTGGATAAGCCAATTAACTTCAACACAACGTTTGCAAACCCCCTTCCTGCAATCACTGTCTCGAGTTATCTTTTAAAAATAAGAAGAAATGGACACTTCTGTCTTACAAATTTTCACTAATATTCTTCAATAATGCAGATGAAGCCTCTCTTTCAGTATTCATGCATGGCAGTGGGACCTAAAGCCCTACAACCCAGCCCAACTTGTGGTTGTAAAGGGTGTCTTGTTTGTGAGGCTCAGTTAACAATCAGGCATCCACACACCTGCAGCCAGACTCACTAGATTTCTAAGGACCACTAAGCAGATTCAACATGCAGTCCTGTCCCTCCACCCCTCTGCCACCAGATCCATTGTACTTGGAAGTATCTCAACAGCTGCTGTATTTAGGCTACTGTATCATCCATCAACTGTTTGTTTAGTTGTGAAAGTAAGTAGAGATACACTCTAGGGATAGCAGGATGTCAATGAATTTATTTACTTATGTATATTTACTAGTTTATGATGAGTGAATAAATGCTGCAGCTTTTTTCTGTGAATACACCTTTCATCATTATACGCTTTTTATACTTGTGTGTTTCTTCTGAATCATTTCTGAGATGTACCACTTTGCTGAGGAAGAAAATTATCATTTATCATTTAAAAAAGGTAAATGTTTGAATGTAACCATTAATGATAGAAAAAGTAAAAATATTTTTCATATCGGCTACATAGAGATGCAAGAAAACCCTTCTGATTTATATCAGATCAAAGATCAAGCTGTAACTCATGTTTAATGACAGCATTACCTCCACAATTTTATTGATTTTATTATGAAGATTGACAACAGTAATCCTCACATGGCTACAGCAGAATTTATCTTGGAAGAAGAACTATACAGTCTAATTGTTTTCACATAATTCATTAGACTATATGAAAATCTGCAGCAATGACCACATAAAGATCATAGTCCAAGCTTAGAGATAAGACTAGAAAACTCTTTTTTAATAATAAATAGAAATTATTCTCAGAAAATAAAGTTTGTCCCAATGGCTTTTGACTTAAAACACAAATAATAAATCTAATTTTATTTGCTCCCCAATTCTTTACTGAGAAGCCCAAAATAATGTAAGAAATGCTAGAACACAAAATGCATGTCTTTATAATCTCTGCTAGCTTGTTTCACATTTCTAAACTAAATTCTGCTTTGTGACAAACTTAAGCAGATCTGATTAAATATTTTTTCAGTGATGGAGCCACAATGCTTAGAGATTGCTTAGAAATGCTTAGCAGAAGACTAGATTCAGAAAAGGTACATACACCTAACTGATTTTGAATCAATTAAAAACAACTCTGAAGCAGACACATGAGGTAACAAATTTCAAAGGGTATAAAGGGATGAAGAAGAAAAGCAGTCCTCCTATGTCATGAGGAGGAGACAAAGCTATATGGTCCCTCCTTTTCTGAATAGACCCCATGGAGGAAGAAGTGAGCAGGCCTTCATCTTCAGGCCTGAACAGAACTTCAATTTCAGATAACAAGTAAGATTTTTGTGACTTACTTAAGAAAAATTTCACCCTACACTTGATTTCTATTAAACTTCTATCTCTATTTTCTCATTGATACGTCTGTGTATGGAGAATAGATGCATGCACATCTCTGTAAGGAAGAATTCTTTAATAGCTTCCTAAAAGGTTTTCTGTGTGCCAAATTACCATTAAAGGAGTTAATAGATTGTTGTCAGTTAAAGAAGTCGTTCCTACTCCATTACCTTTGCTTTGATTCCAGACTCTACTGGTTTTAAAGAATAAAAGCCCAAAGAAAGTACATCAATGATGGAAAGTGGTAAACCAGAGTTACTCTAAGTGCCTGAACTGTTTTCTTAACATGAATGAAGGGACTTTCATTGGGCTACCTCTTCAGGCAGCATAGCACGCGCAGAATGATCATGTGAGTCCTACAGGCACATATACTTCACCTAACTGGGTCAACACACTGCATTGCCTAAAAAATTGGCTGAGTTTTTAACTTTCTTGTCAATTTAAGTTTCCAAATCCTCCATAATGAGGCTTAATACAAATATATGCAAAATAATCTCAACTTCACAGCATGATGAGCTAATTTCAATTTGCTTGTTTAACTACTTTGAATGTTTTGATTTATTGATTCAATTTTTAATTGTAGCTTTTTATCCTGTGGTTTAATCATATATGTGTTTAATAGTCTACTTGCTCTATAATACATTCTTGGAAAACACACACTCTTGTTTACTCCATCAAACTACAACGTGGGTTGTGAACTCTGAAGTCACAAGTTCACTCAGATATTTGTATTTTTTTAGACCTTGTTTCCAAATCAATACTGAATTGCAACTGTAACTAATTTAAGAACTCAGGGAAAAGCACTGCCAAATGATTTGGAAAGCCATTGTCACACTTTTCTTCCTTAACCCGCAGAAAAAGCTTTTAAATTTTTTAGACACTCGTATCAGCTCTGGATAACCTGAGACAACTCATCCTAGACAAATACATGTGAGATTAGATTTAAACTTGGACATCTTAAGTCTACTCTTACAGTACTGCAGTGAGTCTTTCCAGGGGTCTGACTGTTGAACTTGGCATAGTATTGTGAAAAAGTGCTAGGTCAGTTTTGCTCTGAGGTTTAGCTATCTCTGGAAACACTGAGCTTTCAGGTGGAAGGTGGGGAAAATAGTGATGGATCCACCTAGCACCAGCTGACTTGATGACAGAAGAGAGTGAAGAATTTGCAAATTTTCAGAGATATTTAGAGATTTTTATGTCAAACAAGACAGTCCCAGTACTCCTCAACCCTATGCTTCTCTTCCCGAAGCTGCTCCTGCTCAGCTACTTGTGTTTAAGGAGGAAAGTAGTGAAGCTGAATCCCATCGGCAGCTGCTGCCTGTGACACAGCCCCGGGTAGCAAGAGCCTCTGCCACCTTCACAGAGCCAGCACAGCATCAGCCCTGGTCTCTGGCCAGCACTGCTAGAGAGAGGAGTCTTTGATTTTAAATCCCATCACCAAATGTTGCCCCTGGCACATTTTGACTCTGGGCAATTGGATTATGGAACAAGGCCCAGCTCCAGCTTTTGCTACCATGACATTTATTTGAACAGATTCAACCTGAGGTATGAGGCTAGGAGAGAACCTTACAATATCTCATGTCCTTGGAAATTATTTCTTCCCTCCCTACTTTAGAGTCAAGAAAACACACACACACACACAAAAAAAAAAAAGATAATTTAAACTAGTAGGGCTCTGTTCTTAAAAGATAAAAGGGAGCAGCAGAATTTCTGCTCACTCCAGTAAGTTCTGGGACTAGGGTAGAGCAAAGGACCTGAAGGCGATCAAAGGTATTACAGAATTGTTGGCGGTAGTTGTAGGTAGCAAAAGCTTTGTCTTTCCCTTTGCCATCTGTTCCCACTCCAGGGGAGGGCTGGCTGCTCATCAGCTGCATCAGGGAGGAAAGTCATGTTGCAAAGTGCTGCCTGTGACATCTTCTGCGAAACAGCAGTCATTTCTGCTAAGCTAAGTCCATCAATATCCTGGCTGATGGCAAGTCTGAGGCAGGCGATGCCAAACATCTTTGGCCACAGTGGAGCTTTGGACAAGCTGCCTTTTGGCTCCACTTCCCTCTTTTTTAATGTTTTTTTGTCCATTTTGAAAGCTGATGCAAAACTGCTTGAAAAAGGACAGGTCTATGAAGAAGCGCTGGTGTGCAACCTACTGCCACTCGACCCAAAATGGCTCTGCAAGGGAGATAGTCTATGTCTGGATTATCTAAAGCCATTAGGAGGAACAAAACAGTACTAACAGCTGCCACCTTCTTAGATGACCTGTAAAAAAAGTCTAGTCAAATAGAAAGCTGAATATGGTAAGCAAAATGGGAAAGTAAGAAAGAAAATTAGAATTAAAGAAGTAAAATATTTATAGTAAGATTATATTTTACCATATCAGGAAGAAAATGTTGGAGTTGTAGAGTGTATCTTCAGGATGCCCTTCAGAGATGAGGAGACAAGACATTCAAGACCTCTTTTAATTCTATTTAAGTATTTATGTGTAAAGTATTGGAAATTCCGCCTGATTTTGAATAGACTCCAACTTGCAACAAGCTCAAAACTTCTCAACATACTTTCAGATTGGAAGCATATTGAAGGGTTGGAAGGTGACATTTCTGAAATTGGAACAGCTCCTATGGACCTAAGAATTAAGACTGATTATGTTAGGTATTTACAGACTGAAATACCTGAGAGACTTTGTCTTTCTAGACTTACACATCTCTTTAAAAAACTTAACTGTATTCTACTCAGTGTGAAGGTAAAAGTTTGTAGATTTTCTTATGCATCTTTCCAAACTTCTGTGTCTTCAAAAATAAGCATTTAAACATACAAACATTAACTAGGGGTTTCTTTTTTTTTTTCCCCTTAAAGTGGGTCTCTATCAACTCATTAACATCCCTCAGGATACAGGAATCAAAACTTTTAATGGAGTGCCTGAGCTGCTCTTCATTTTTTACTTTTCAACATGTTATTTTTGTTAGCTTTCAAGATTGAATTTCATGTGAAATTCATTTCATGAATTTCAGAACAAGCTAAGATGTGATTAAACTAGGAAGTTTTCCAACAGACAGGTATAGTACCTTTACACTCTCAGCTATGACATTTGAGGAAGACTGTGTGATCTGAATCTTGTGATAATGATGTTAGGTTTATTCTGTATAATTATTTATTCTCATTATTGCTCAAGAAATGGTAATTCATAACTTCTATCCATTTCTAGATCTATTTATGTATTTTAATTTTCATAATTATTCTATGGAGAGATAGGTCTTGAATGGAAAAATTCGATATTCTATTAATTCAATTTGTTTCCACCTTGTGTTCTTCATTTCAAAATTCTCTTTTGGCATTAAATGGTTATTGCATTCTTTAGTATGTAATTACCTAGATTTTTAAGACAAAAATTGGGATGTGCCCATAACTCAAAGCAATGGAATGATCCAAGTATTTAAAAGTGCTTTCTTTTTAGAGAGAAATTACAATGCCAGTCCATTTGCTCTTGCACAACAATTACAACAAAAATGTTTAAAGTGAACTGTTGAGTCTAATAAATTCTAAACATTAATGTCATGTTGGAAGCTGAAGTTGCAGTAAATCTCTGTTGTCCTCTTTCCTAATTACAAAAAAAAGCATTCTTCTTTCCTCTTATTTTTACACATTTATTTGTGCGTGCATTTACACAGCCAGACTACTCTCTCTGCAGCAACACAAATCTAAAACAGTTAAGGTAGACATAAAAAGTTAGAGGATCAAGAGTTTCCAGGTAAGAACTGCCATATCTTGGATCAAAGTTCCACTTAGTCTAGCATCCTGTCTCTATTGCTAACCAGGAACAGACACAGATCACAAAATAAAACAAAGAAAATAGGGATAATATGATCCTTTTCCCTGGCATATCTTCATGGCATCTGGTGACTGTGGTTTACAGACTTGCTGGTTCCTGCATTTAGTAGCTGTGTTGGACTTATCCTCCATGAATTTCTCTAATCTTTTTTGATAAGCATGTACATTCTTAGCCTCTATCATAATCTGGAGTGTTGAATTCACAGAATATTCCTTATCTCCCTAATTTTAATCATTATTTAATTAAAACTTTCCAATTCATATTTTTCAGAACTTCTATTTGCTAACCAGGGTGGATTAAAATATTTTATATGTGTTCTTTTATGTCATTGTTTTGTCATAAAACTTCTCCCCCAACACCACCCCTCCATCCCACAAGCTCACTATTTTATTGTATAGATTTCTCAGACAAAGTTAGAAACAGGCAAAAAATATGGGCTTAGAGACAAGTAGACACAATAATTTTCATTTTCAGCAATGTCAGGACTTTCACCTAGACCCATCTTTGCTGAACCACTCCTTAGTATATTACTGAGCAATAAAGTCACCCAAAGTACTGGAAATCTCATTCTAAAATATCCTGGTATCTCCCATCATACAGAGACACTGAAACTTCCTAAACAGTAGCTTTTACTTTGATTTTGTGTCACCACAAGTGTCTTCTCTTCTTGAGAAGAAATTATTCCTAATGTATAGAGTTATAATATCTACTGCATGAACTAAGACTGAAGTAAGATTAGCTAAGGATTAAACCGTGAGACAAACAGGGTTGCTGACCTAATTTGAAACCTTTTGAAAATTCAAATATCTATTTAGCAATGCAATATGAGTCATAATTAAGATTTTCTGAAGGGACAAAAGGGAAAGAATACTCCAAACCATGTATTTAACAAATTGATTCAGGTAGCTTTTCCTTTTATGAATTATGTGGTTGGTGTTTACTACAGGCCACCCAGTCAAGGGGAGTCCATTGACAAAGCTTTCTTACTCCAGCTACAGGAGGCATCGCTCTCACAGACTCTGGTCCTGCTGGGGGCCTTCAACCCCCTTGATATCTACAGGATGGCAAGCTGTAGGCGATCCAGGAGACTCCTGCAGTGCATGGAGGATAACTTCCTGTGCCAGGTAATACACAGCCCTACCAGAGGGGATGCCATACTGGACCTGTTGGTAACCAACACATGTGAGCTAACTGGAGACATCAAGATTGGAGGCAGCCGAGGATGCAGTGATCATTCACTGCTGGAGTTCGCAGCCCTGAGGGATATGGGGCAGGCAAAGAGTAAAGTCAGGACCCTGATTTTTATTAAAGCAAAGTTCCAGCTCTTAAGGGTGTTAATCAATAGGACCCCTTGGGAAACTGCCCTCAGGGACAAGGGAGCAGAACAGAGTTGGCAGATCTTTAAGGATGCTTTCCAGAGAGCACAAGAGCTCTCAATCCCCAGGTGTAAGAAATTGGTAAAGGAAGGCAAGAGACCGGCATGGCTGAGTTGAGACCTGATGGGCAAACTAACAGGCAAGAAGGAAATGCACAGGCAGTGGAAGCAGCGACAGGTATCCTGGGATGATTACAGGGACACTGCCCAGTTGTGTAAGGATGAGGTCAGAAGGGCCAAGGTGCAGCTGGAGCTGAACTTGCAAAGGGATCAAAGAGTAATAAGGGCTTCTATAGGTACGTCAGCCAGAAAAGCAAGGTCAAAGAAAGCGTACCTGCCCTGGTGGGCAAGTCTGGCAAACTGGTAACAACGGGTGAGGAGAAGGCTGAGGTACTGAACAGCTTCTTTGCCTCAATCTTCCCTGGAAGTGTCTCTTCCCACACCTCTTGAGGGGATGCACTGGGAGACAGGGATTGGAGGAGCAAAGTTCCTCCCACTGTAAGAGAAAATCAGGTTCAAGGCCACCTGAGGAACCTGAACTTACATAAGACTATGGGACCTGATGAGATGCATCCCAGACTCCTGAGGGAATTGCCTGATGTAGCTGCCAAGCCACTCTCCATGATACTTGAAAAGTCCTGGCAGTCAGGTGAAGTCCCCCGTGACTGAAAAAGGGAAACATTGCACCTATTTTTAAAAAGGGTAGCGAGGACGACCCTGGGAACTACCTGAGACCTGTAAGCCTCACCTCTGCACCTGGGAGGATCATGAGACAGATCCTCCTAGAAGCTATGCTAAGGCATATGGAGGACAGGGAGGATATTAGAGACAGCCAGCAGGGCTTCAGCAAGGGAAAGTCCTACCTGACCAAGCCAGTGGCCTTCTATGACGGAGTGACTACATCTGTGGACAAAGGAAGAGATACTGATGTCATCTGTCTGGACTTCTGTAAGGTCTTTGACAGTGTCCCCCATCCCCCACAACATCCTTCTCCCTGCATTGGGGAGATATAGATTTGATGGGTGGACTGTTGGGTGGATGAGGAATTGCTGGGATGGTCACATCCAGAGTGGTCAACAGCTCAATATCCACGTGGAGATCGGTCATGAGTGGTGTCCCTCAGGGGTCTGTCTTGGGAACAGTACTGTTAAATATCTTCATCAATGACATAGACATAGTGGGATCAAGTGCACCCTCAGCAAGTTTGCAGGTGACACCAAGCTGAGTGGTGCAGTTGACACCCTTGAGGGATGAGATATCATCCAGAGGGACCTGGATGAGCTTGAGAAATGGGCATCTGTGAACCTCAGGAGGTTCAACGAGGCAAGTGCAGGGTCCTGGACCTGGGTCAGGGCAACCCCTGGCATCAGTACAGGCTGGGGGATGAAGGGATTGAGAGCAGCCCTGCCGAGAAGTACTTGGGGATCCTGGTGGATGAAAAGCTGGACACGAGCCAGCTATGTGCGTTCGCAGCCCAGAAGGCCAATTGTATCCTGGGCTGCAGCAAAAGCAGCATGGCCAGCAGGGTGAGGGAGGTGATGCTGCCCCTCCAATCGTTCTCGTGAGACCCCACCTGGGGTATTGCATCCAGCTCTGGAGCCCTCAGCACAGGAAAGAAGTGGACTTGTTAGAGCAGGTCCAGAGGAAGGCCACAAGAATGTTCAGAGGGCTGGAACACCTCTCCTATGAAGAAAGACAGAGAGTTGCTGGTGGTCATCCCGGAGAAGAGAAGGCTCTGGGGAGACCTTATTGCAGCCTTTCAGTACTTAAAGGGAGCTTACAAGAAAGAAGAGGACAGACTTTTTAGCAGGACCTGTTGCCATAGGACAAAGGGAAATGGTCTTAAATGAAAAAAGATAGATTCAGACTAGATATAAGGAAGAAATTTTTCCCAATGAGGGTGGTGAACCACTGGCACATGTTGATAGATGCCCCATCCCTGGAAGCATTCAATGTCAGGTTAGATGGGGCTCTCAGGAAGACTATCTAGTTGAAGATGTCCCTGCTCATTGCAGGAGGATTGGACTAGATGACCTTTAAAGGTCCCTTCTAACCCAAATATTCTATGGTTCTATGATTCTATGAACAACTACCAAAACTAATGTGGTTTTAGAGACATTATTTTGCCTGTAAACTTTGCAGGAAATATGAAAAGAAAATCTACACCTTTAGAACCACAGAAGTAAGAAGATGTATAAAAATGTTATTTACTTATTACTTCTGAGCAGTATCTTCAGACACCTGTCGGACTACTGAATAATTAATTGCATAGGCACTGCAAAGAATCCATTTTATTATTCTTTCAAAAGTCCTTAACAACCCTTACTAAAACATTTCAGCTTATTGGGTCAAGGCTTGTACTAAGAATTTTTAGCGTATGGATCACTGATTTGGCAGACTGTAATAGTTTCATCCTGACAGGTCATAGTCAGTGTATCATGCATCTTTATATCAGCGTCTAGGAAAAAAACCCACCACTATTCCCCGGAACAGAAACATTGGCTTTGTCCTTCAACTATTTAAGCCATGTTTCAGCCTGGAGTTATATTATACCAGTTCATTAGGTGACTGTTCACCAGTGACATAGTTTATAAAAGCAGAAGTCAAATACAGCATTACAGTGCTGTTATATTAACGTCAACACAAGGACAATGATTTATTTATAGAACGGAAGACAAACAAATATGTTGCCTTTAAAAGGATACACTGCTCTGTTTACTTAAAGTTATATAAAGTTGTCTTCTTTATTTTGGTACTTACTGATATAAATAAGCAAACCTGATTTGGCCTTATAAATTACTTGGTGATACTTTACATAAGTCAAGGAGTGCATTTCCCGTTCTCCGCTACAGACGTATTTGGTATTCCCATTTGCTGAACGCGACAGTAATACAGTGCTTCGTCTAGGAGCATGGCAAATGGACTCCTTGAAGTGTTTTACCAGGACAGTTACCTAATGTAGTTAGCAGCTATGAGACCTTTACATAGATTTCTCCTCCCTCTCTCTTAGGATGTTACAAATTACTGGGTGCAAAACATGATTTTTAAAAGAACCTCTGATACTTTCTGCCAGCCAAATCTGGCTAGCAGAGAATCATCTTTGCAGGGTGTAGACTTGTTCCTCAGTCCTGCAAATACCAGGACAGCTTTCAGCCCCTTGTTAAACACTTTACAAATTAACTGGCCTAGAAAACACACAGGCATACCCATTATATATTTGTCCTCTAAGCACAAATACGTATACAGCGGCATCTTCTGCGGCTTCCAGTGGTTTGTGTTTAAGAAATGATGCCTGTATTTCTTTCTGACTTCCCTAGCTGCACAAGATCGTTTCTCAAGACCAGTATGTATTTCAAGAAAAAAAATTAAGCAGCATCATAAATCATTCAGCAAACACCTCAATTCTATTCATAGCCATACATATGTTCCCAGTAATACAGATAAATATAGAGTCATAGAAATATACACACAGACTTTGAGAAAATATGCCTCTAGACAGTAGCATATTGTGCATATGCAAATAACTGTCTGGCACTGAAGGTTTGCCCTTTAGCATTCACTTAACTGTATCTCTTTCCTATGCCTGCTCCCTCCCATTTTTCCATCTGTTTATTTTTTTCAAACTTTCACTTAAGAATACGGTACAACCTCTCAAAAATCAAGAAATACGGTCCTGCAAATGTAACTGCCAGGTTTAATACACAATATTATTTGCGGGAGGGAAAAAAGATATAGAGGAAGCTACATTCAAATTTTCCTGCAAAAGTTACAGGAAAGGAGTTTTATCCATTTTGTCAGAATGGTGTTCATTCCTGGTTAGATTTCAGGTCTGGTTGCTATACTTTAAAGAAATTGTATAATCCAGGCCTTGCGATCAGCTTTCTTAATTTATTTCCCTGAAATGACAGGCTTGGCAAAGGCAGGCTGGCCTTTCAGATGTCTGGATTACACTGTAGCTATGGAAACAGATGTTAAAGTGCTATGAATTTCAAGTCACACTGATATCCTGCACATCACGTTCTGTACTGATGACAGGTTATTTTACATGCTGACCAATACAATGGCATCAATCTTACTGATTTATAGGAGACCATGAGGTAAGAAAGTCTTTGTGATGAACTTGGGGGAGCTTTCCCCAGGTTTTCCACTCGGTGTGTTCCTGCACACGTACAGGCTAACACACGTAGATGCAGGAGCGCTACCTGCTACCACACTTCTTCCGAAGTCTTCAGGCCAAGAGGTACAGGCATCTGAAGCTGGCTTGCAATAGCCTTTACAGCTAAACAAGTATTTATGAGTTTTTTCTTTCTTGAAGGAAGCCAGCTTGTAGTCCATCCTCACATGGAGCTCTACCTCAGGGCTGAAACCCTACAGTCTTTTCCATGGGTTTGCAGGAGGCTGTATAAAAAAAAAAGCAAGCTGGGAGTGGGGAAGGGGAACATAACCAAATAAATGCCTCTTGCTTTGGCACAAAATTGCGTGTGCTAACACTGAACACCTTCCCTGCCTCCCTCCGTGACTTCTGTAGCAGCAGCAGCATGAGGGACCGGTCAGGAGCTCACTGCCATTTCCCGTTGTCCTGAAGAAAATCAAACTCAGAAAAGCAGTATATTGCACCAGTACCCTTCCTTAACAAAAACAGTGAAGTCAAGAAATAGTTTCTGTGTAATTTTGCATCCAGACAAATAACCACAGAAGTCACAAGGTTTCAAAGAAACATGCCTGGTCTCCCCTAGCCTTGATCCCACAGTCACCCCGTGTTGTCATTTGCCTTTTCCTTCACAGCCATGTTGTTTTGGTGAGAGATTTTTGCTGCCCATGTGTATGGACATTCCCCAAGCAGCTCAACACCTTCTTCCTCCTTTGTGCCATGCAATTGGTCCAATCCTTCATGAACCTGCCACCACTGTCAGCAGGGCCTTTTTTTCTTTCCTGGTATTTATTGTCTTTTTGGTATCTCTTATTCATAGCAATGTAAACAGTGATGACATCAGACTTGGTGTCAGACTACATCTTTCTTCCTCGAGGTTTTGTAAACTGAAAATATTTTTCTTCTTGTAAGAGCTGGAAAACATCTTTAGAACTAAGATTATGTAGGTTGAAAATGTACTCTATTTTTCATATAAAGCATCTTGACAAAGTTTAGTGTTAGATTATTTTCTAAAGTATGATGAAGTAGTAATTACCCTAAAGAATTTAAGAAATGTAAAATTTTGCTATGCAGTTATAAATTTTCTATATAAAAACATCAGTGGGAAAATATAAGTAAAATCCATCCCAAAAAAATGAAGCATATCAGAAATAAGGTAGAAAACATGTCAACTACATTACCAATGTTGATATGAGCGGCAGTCTGAAAAGCCCTGTCCAAAAACCCAAAGAGAAAAAATAGCCCGTAGAGCTGTGAATAACCATACCACCTCATATTCATTCTAAGACTTCACACCGCTTCTGAGCAACACACCATTGGAACAGCTCAGGTGTCAGTTTTACACAAACACAAATGAAATAACATGGAGTTAGTTTTTTGTAAGGTGGGTATCTCTTCACGGAGATTTGAAATAAGGCCAAAGACTTTTGTATATGGTGTAGCTTGACTATTATATGAAAACATTTCCAGGTATTAGTGGTCTTGAACTGATTTCAGGGTAGAAGAAAAAGTCTCTGCACACCAATAGAGAACTTCAGAGTTATTCAGTTCTCTGACTAAAATATTTTATAAATAAAAAGCAGTAATGATTGTTTCCAAGATTTTGAAATATGTGTGCTGGGAACTCAAAGTTAAGGTAAGGATGGTCATCATATTTCTCCCTCTAATTTCAAGAAATAAAATATATCAGCTAAAAGCAGAATGAGAGAAAATGAGCTTGGTCACTCTTGCTCATGTAGGCAGCATCATGCAAGAAAATTGAAGATAATTACCGAATTTTAATACTATTTATATTCACATTTTTGTTATTAGATGAAAGATGTTTGAAGGCCTTTCTTGTTTTGCTTCCCCTTTAAGCCCACTCTGGTTTTACACCAACAAGGGCATCCTCTTTAATATAACAGAAATAGTATGCAAATCTTCCTTATAGCATTAATCAAAAATGAGCTAGTGAAACACAAGTTTTCAGTAGTCACAGCCTTGTCTGGTGACACCTGTGAACTCTCTAAGCTAATGATATTGTTTTTTCTCAGCTATTCAGATTTTAAAAAGCATTATCCACATGACACAGCAGGGTCTGCTTTGACTGATCACAGCAGGAACAAGCATTTAAAGGCCAGTTCAGTTTTCAGATTCTTTTCTCCCTTCCAAGGTCTTAAGAGCTGATGTTTCAAAAGATTTCTGTGTGCAGACAAAAGATCTTAGATGCACTGCCTCTATGGCAACTGAAGTCTTAAAAAGCACTCATTTCTTCTAGACATAATCCATCTGAATGGCACTTTTTGTGTTATTATATCAAATCAGGCCCTTCCCTAAGGAAAAACTGATTCTGTTACGTCCAGTCAAAATAACTACACCACATGACACATGGTTTGCTCCAATAATTCTCCATTAATCAGCCTGCATTGGTTTTAGGCACAGGTCCCAGAG
The DNA here is from genome assembly GCF_964289735.1 of Phaethon aethereus. Classification (NCBI taxonomy): domain Eukaryota; kingdom Metazoa; phylum Chordata; class Aves; order Phaethontiformes; family Phaethontidae; genus Phaethon; species Phaethon aethereus. Next base: position 44,608,593 of record NC_138577.1, on the reverse strand, counting down.
GCTAATGAATGGATCATTAAATCTACTGTGCAATCAATCCCCCAGAGTAGGCCCATTCTTTGACACATAGCTTGTTTAAAGAAGCATTCTGCTTAATAGCAAAGGCAGAAATTATAAACTCGTGAACAGATGATGCAAACAAATACGCTGCTTTTCTTAAAATCCTCTCTGCAAGTATTTGGCAACAAGATGAGGAGGGTGAGAAAAAAAAAGTTGGGGAAGAATGATTTTGAAAACTGTATCATAAACATTTATTTTTTAAAAAGCAGTTATTTGATCTCCTTTAAACACTCACACTTATTCCCTGTAGGAAACTAGAGATGCCCGTCTGGGTTGTGAGAGATCTAATGCACACACAAAGTGTTAAGTATCACTGGCTCCTGCACAGAAATTGTCATCGTTCCCACCTCCCAGTTGGCATCTTTAAATAGCTCACTTTATTTATGGTGTACATAGTGTTAATGTCCTTCAGTTGCTCTGTTTTCAAGGATGGAAAAGCAGTTGCTAAGCATTTCTAAATGACAGCCCCAGGGTTCATTAAAAATATGGCAAACATTTGCTAAGCTCATTAAATGCAATTTTTGTGTGTGTGTGTATCAGATTCCTCCTCTGCATGTTATGCGTGACCAAACATCTATTAACCCTAATCCCATTGATGAGTCTGATACATTCAAACCAGCAATTAGACAAAACAAAAGGGATATTTATTGAGAGACTCATAAATGGGCTTTCATACTGGTCTAAGCTGTTGCAAAATGACAGTTTAATTCCCTTCTGTTAATCCTCACCTACTAGAGTACTCCCTTTGTTTGATTATAGGTTGTCAGATTTAGGGATTCTGATTGAATCAAAATTTGAAGTAAACTAGAAATACACAATAATTACACTTGCTAAGCGCTGCTGCCTGCTGCATAAGCAGAGTAAATGCAACACAAGTTTAAAAAAAAATAAAAGAAAAAAAGATTTCAAGAATCAGCTACTTACAGAAATAAAGGTATACATTGCCTCCACTTAAATACAGAAAAAAATCACTTCTATTTTCCTGTAGTATATCATCTTTTGATACCATTACCTGCTAAACGCAATTTTTCTAGAACCAAGAGCATTTCTCCACAGCCAGAGAGGAGGCATCTCACCTTTTTTAAACAGAATGACCTTCCTAGCCCACAGGCATGCCCTTCTCATACATCTTTTCAACCGCAGTGAAGCACAGACATTATTATGAACTCTGCAAAATATTTGCAGTGTAAACTGTCAGGCAGAGAGTCCTGTATGGAAAAACTCAGAAACATTTGTTAAGAAAACATCTGCCCGTTTATTAAGTAGTGCTTAGAATACTATTGCAAGACTTGTCAGTAACATTTAAGGGTGCAGGAGTTGGTACTGTTCTATAAAGCACAAACTAGGCTGCTGTGAGTTAGTAAGAAGGGAACATCATCTATGCTGTGACAAACTCATATTATGAAATTTTCACAGCACAGTGACAGTGCCTTGCAAGTAAAAACTTCTGAACTTTACATAGTATAAAACAAAAAAAAAAAGGCAAGAAAACACATTCAGTATCTTTCTCTTAAACGTTTTGTCAAGAAAAATCTTACTTTCTACTGAAAAGATTTTTCCTGAGGGCAAAAATGTTATGGTTAAATTTTATGCCTACAAAAAGATCATTACTAATGTGAAGTCATTCTCAAATAATCTCCTCTGGTTTTCCAGGAATCCCACTTCTTACTAAACAAAGGCTTCCAAAATTTCTTGTATAGACAACCTTCAGAGGCAAATACTGACTCAGCAAAGGTATTTAATGAATTATTCTAAGTCCTATTAAACCAGGAGGAAAGCAGCTCCTTATCTCAGAAGAACTGTAATAATTATCTGCAGAGAAAATATTTGTATATGTATATAAATAAACACAGAGATGGCCTCAGTCAAGTATTTTCAATTGTGTTCAAAAATAATTTTTTTCCCAAAAAATTTCAATGAAAAGGAAAATAATTTTCTTTCCTCTAGAAGATGTTGATTCTGCAAGATTTAATGCCATAAAGTAGTACTTTCAATCTACTAGTATGTACTACTGACCTAAATATTCTCTTTAGTTATTCATGTCTAACAGAAAAATACTATCTGACTTCTGTTACCCACGCTATATTGTCAAACCCGTAGATTTATCCCCTCTCCGATGCTGCTAGTTCTGTGATTCCAACAAATCACCTGTACAGGAACACCTTCCACGTAAATTGCCAGCTTCTCTTTCCCTCAATACAAACTGTATATCACCATTTCATCAGCATATTTTCAGTAAATATGATAAAACTTCACTGCATAGCAAAGGCAGTGGAAAGGTCCACAGTGCAAAGGGACTCCCTCATGCTGAAGTGGTGTTACGCTTGGATATATTTCAGCTTTAAAAAAATTCTGTCTTCAGATTGCCCCACTTCATAACTCAACAGGAAGGAAAACAAATCATCATGGATTTCTTAATAACCTAAAAATCAATAAGATGCAGTGAGCATTAATGCCTTAACATTTACTGCATTAAGTAGTAGTTCTTGTGGCAGAAGAACACACGTGCATTTACAGAAGCTTATGATGAAACTGTGATAAGTAAACAGCTCATTAAAACCAAAAGCAACAAACCTTTAAGTCCCAGATTGTTTAAAACTCAATATTATATTTTTTTCATTAATTAAGCTTCTTTTTAAATCATTTTCTCACTATTCCTTGCCTAAGGGTTTAAAAATAATCTGGGTGTGCTTTGCCTGAACAGATACTAAGCTATACACAAATGCAAACACATTGTGCTTTTTAGGGCTGGAGAGTATATACCTGAAGACATTTGGGTCTAAAGATGCTGATGCCATTTTCTATTTTTGCAATGGTATGTGTTACTGCTCTAAAGCCACTGCTTATAAAAGTTTGTGTTTGACAAAACCCCCAGCACAGAGGAGGAGACTCTGGCCACTCCTGAGGAAAAGAGGTGCCAAGGGTGATCAAGGTCTCAAAGGCCATGAAATTATTTTTCTGATACTTTTGGTTTTATCCTTCTTGAGTTTTAATACAAAACTGGAACCAGAAACTTCAGTGGGTATTCTTTACCATTCTTTACCAATTCTTTATGCTGTATATTACCCCAGGTAGAAGTTTCAAGCCAAGGTAAGTCATTTACTAACTGGATTATTGCAAGGTAACAGAGGCATGTACAAGTAAGGTCATGTCAGTAGCACTGAGAACCGGATACATAATTGCTGTTAGAAGTTCATATTACAGTTTAAATGTCTTCTATTTGCAAGCTTAACTAGTCTTACCCACACCTCTCTCACTTTCTTTTTTTTAAAGTTTTGTCTATTTATGACTTGAAGGAGCTGGGTAAAAATGAAAGACACTCTCAGCCATACAAAATTATCTAAGTGCAAAGTTCAAATGACATAACATCTGTATTTGTTTAAACAGGCAGTTTTTCAAATTGGTTGCCCGTACACCTAAATGTTTGAGTTAATAAGCACCATGAGGCAAACAAAGCTTCCAAATGCTACACACTTCAGCAGGCAGGACAAGGAACGATGAGATTTTGAAAGCAGAAACAAAAGTATGTTAGACAATTTTTGTGTACAGAACTTTCATTTCAACTTACTCTTTAGCCATGAGCAAAATATTCCAGTAAGAAAAATGAAAAGCAGATTCTGTGTCTGTCTTTACCTTGAGACATCTTACAACCTTGGTGGCCAGTTCTGCAAAAAGCATACAGAACAGAGAAAAGCACAGGGCCAATATAGTAATTAACTAACTCACTTGCTGGATGTAGTAAATAATGAATTGGCCTAAATTAACTTACCACAGGATTGTCCCACAAGGAGATAGCAAATATAATCAAATGCAACTGAAAAAATTTATAAACTGCTTTCTCTAATTTCCACTTCCTCTTTCTAATATTTATCTTAACAATAAACTCTTAAGGATGTGGAAAGATTGGACCATAAGAGTGTTGTCTCCTGAACTCCAGAAAATTATTCATAGCATATAAACTTAAGAAAACTTACTTACAGTCACACTTTTCTCAGTTATGATATTTTAACAGTTAGAAAAACTTTTTTTGGTTGTTTCTAATGTCAGTGCTTGTTGGGAATCTTTCATGTCTCACTGTTTCATTTTTTTCTTTGCTTTGCTTCGCTTTACAGCATTCGCTTGAACTATTTGCCATGGGCATGACTCACAGTACTACCACATTAGACATTCCTTTCCACTGAGGCTTTCTTTAGACCTTTATCAAATTGTCAACATATGTCTTTATGGGCATTGTCAAAATCCAAATCATGAATGTATATCACTGCAGATAGCTTCTCTGAAGTAAATATTTGAAAGGGTCTGAGTTAATGTATTGGATGTCCCCTCCCTTCCTACTGACAATTCTACTTACTTCCAAAAATTTTGTGAATTTGCTTTCATATCTTTGTAAAGTACCTGAGGCACTATTCCTAATCTTCTAACAGAACAGGATCAAAAAAATGAGCGAGAATCTATTCTAATGGTTTTTACACATATGGAGTTTTAAGAAGCACCACCCAGTATAAACAAGAACTGTTCCTGAATTCTGCAATTTATTTGAATTCCAGTTTCTGTGCCTTTCTCAGCAAAGAGAATAGTGTTCCGTGGGCTATTTATAGCTTTCTTAAGAAAATCTTCCCATTTCATGTAATTTTGTGTGTGACACTAACTCAATTACATTTCAGTAACAGAAGCTATTAAACGGGATTTTTAAACTCAGAAGAGGTTGTCTGGTACAGGTGTGACTTCTATACTAAAAGCCTGGTTTGGGAATACTACAGGGCTGGGAGGAGTAATACACATACACAAACACAAACACACACATACACATACGCATACACATACACATGCACATACACATACACATACACAACTCACCTGTTTAGCAAGTGGTGAATTTTGAGCTCTCACTCCTATTGCCTTCCATTTCCCTTCTTCCCAGATGTATCTGGGAATATTACCTGAAAATAAGGGCTTTTATTATTTTAATGAAATAGTGCCTCACATTTAATGGAGAAACTTGGAGGCTTCCTATACACATCTCTACATTAGAAGTACGGTTGTATTAGAAGTGTTTGGGCAGCATGTTTCTGAAGGGCAATTTCATGTCCTACTGGAATGGCTTTTCAATACAATTCACAGAAGTTAAAATTTAGAAAAAACACAGAAGAAAGTAAAAGATGCACCTCTAGCTCGGTTGTCTCAAAAGGGCAACGTGAAAAATCTCCACTTTGTACATCCATACTGAAATGTCTATAAACCACCATGTGTACATAAAATTCCTAAAAACAAATTAAAAAATGTCCCACCCCCACCCCCACTACATTATTTGAAAATTAGCAATGATTGAAATCCCTCAGCTACAGTACAAAGACAGCCAGGGATGGACTTGTTAAGAGTAACTTTTTTTTTTCTTTTACCATGGATATAGTTCAGTTTCCTAGCAAAATCCAGCCAAACATATTTTTTTTCTAAGAAACAAAACTTATATTTCTCTTAGAGTGAAGAATTGCCTAACCAATATTTGCATGCATTTATTAAAATAACAAAACAGAATTTTACTTTCTGCAATGTCTTACATTAAGATGTATATAAGTTTTCCTTCTAAGAAATGTTTCTGTAATTGTTCCTCAATAAGCTAGCTTGTACAGCAATCTTTGAAATTCTCCTTGACATTAATATGATATAGGCTGGTCTTTCGTAGCACCTTTCTCACAGTGCTACTTGTCCTGAGGCACTTCACAATCTCACAGTAAAACAAAACAAAACAAAACAAAACAAAACAAAACAAAACAAAACAAAACAAAACAAAACAAAACAAAACAAAACAAAACAAAACAAAACAAAACAAAATCTATTTCACTAGTTTACTAAGATTCTTGAGACATTATGAGCATGTCTGACTTTAACTACATGGCAGACTTAAGAGATTTACTGTTTTTCTTCCTTTCCAAAGAAAAATGCATTTTAGAGAAGAAAAAAAAATGGAGGAAGAGCCTCTTGAAAAATTCAGATTTAGACACTGAATCAAAATGTAAAACAAGCAGTATTTCAAGAGCTAAGCTGCAAGTGGAAATCTACCTTTCTATAGATAATAAAACGTTAACAAAAAAAAAAAACCCGAACCAAAACAAATCAAAACAAAAAACCACAAAAATACAAAATAAAGTAAAAATTTTAAAAAACAACCAAAAAACCAACCCCAGACAAACAACAAAACAGCACTGAGACAGGTGTCATCCAAGAAATGTTAGGCTTTAATCCCAGTCTTTGGAAATAACATCTTTCTGAAATCGTAAGTGTGGAAATAATACCTTAGAAAGGAAGGAAAAATAATAGGATTTATTTGCAATGTTTTACTGCTAGTGGTGCGGCAGAAATAAAATATCTACATTAAATACGTAGTGTTCTTTGCCAGCCTGCATCCAGCCTCTAAACTCTTCAGGCCCAGCCATTCAGGCAGGGTTTGCAGATTTTTCACCGACTTACCGAAAACGATGCTAACATGAGTATCCTTCAGCTCACAGAGCTCTAATTTAAATGCATATCCTACTACAATGGAACAGCAAGTTTCTAGATCTCGACCATGTTGGCATTTGCTCCAGAGAAAGACAGAACAAAATGGTCCACAAAGGTCCCATTCACGTTAAACTGGCTTCTGCTAAAACCGCAAGTGCCTTGTTAGCCACTGAATTATGCAGCGGGAAGCGCACAGTCAACGAGATTGGGCTGCACCAGCGCGCATCTGGACCACGCCGCTAAAGCTCCAGTTGGGTGCTCTAGAAGCCTTAGCTAATCTAGCCAACTTAATAAAATAAAATAAGATAAAAAGCTTAAATTAAATACAGTAGCAGAATAGGTCCTGGATGCAGTTGTTGTTTAGATGCAGATGTAACATTTGAGACATACACATCCCAGGTTAAATTTTCCCAAAAGCATGCAGGTGGAGGGTTACACATTAACAACCCGTCCCAGTTATTCCTGATGGGATTTGTGCACCCTGCTTGGACAATGTAGCCTTTTAGGTTGCTGTACCTTTAGCATACCAAGTAGCTGCCACAAGGGCCAAGAAGACAGAATATGCAATTAAATAGCTGCGTCTTCTGAATCAATAAGAATTGATTGAAAAATAAACATTTGAGCTTAATCTATTACTGTCATATAAAATTGGCCTTCTTCCTAAGTGGCATTATGAAATCTGGCCTGACCTCTTATGTCTGTGTGGATAAGTGTATTTCAAAGAAAGGAAAATCTGTAAACTCTTTATCCTCCAGAGTAGAATAACAAAAATTGCATCATTTGACAGAATTCAGGTCTGTATTAGTAAGCATATTGCATCCATTTGTGGACTTTGATTAACTGTGAGCCACAACACTGTTTTGCCAGGAACACCATGTCTACAAGCTCAATGGGCCAAAAGCCCTCTGAAATTTGTATAGCCCATGGGCTATTCATAGAATGTTCAAAACCTATCCTACAGAACCAATGGGCTTGCAACCATTAGCTAAACAAAGCATTATAAATTTTCTTGAAACAAGATCATATACACATAGTAAGGGAAAAAGAACTCCTAGATTCACTTAAATAGACAGTAGTTTCTTTATGAGATTGAGAAGGGAGTAGTTTTCTGCTCTTAACTAAATTAAAACATACAAAGCACATCCAAAATGGGTCTGGTATCTCTGAGAGTGCAACAGGGGCAGGAGTCAAATATCTTTTTTTCCCTCAAGAGTTACAAAAAAGTGCTCTAATTACACTGTATGTCCAAGTAGCTTTCTTTATCTGTGTATATAGAATAAAAGGGGAAATGACAGTGAATTAAATAGTGTCTGGCTTAGGGGCAATAGAGCACATCAGAATCCAGAAAAAAATCCTACAACGGAAACATTTTGGGGAGAATAAAATCATACTCACAAAACCAAAAATTTAGTCAAAGCAAATGAAGACACACTAGCCTTTGGAATAGCTCTAAAACCTGTGTGCCAGATCAGTAATAAGTACAAATTCCTGTAGCTGAAAGTTGGAGGATTTTTTCATAGTTATTGTGTTAAGTTATAGAATACACATAGCCAAGGGAAAGAAATGACCCCAGACCGTAGTCCTCATCATGCCTGATAAGCAAAAGTATTCTGCAGCCTGAAAGGGGCTTTTTTGCCCTGTTCTCACAGGTCAGCCTCAACGAGAAACCCAGGCTGGGCAACATTCAACTACTCATCACACCTGTGAGCCAAAAGATGTGTTCTGTGGCATATGTTGCATGGAGTTCTCCCACTGCGTCAATAGGATTTCACAGGCACTGTAATAAAATTGCTGAATTGAAGCCATAAATCTAATTAAAGTAAAAATTATACTGTGGCTGTTGCCTTTTTTTCTGGATAATGGTGGAAGATTAGGTTCAGGAGGCAAATTACATTCTTTTATGTTTCTATAAAAGCATTCCAGCATTTTAAGCCTTTCTTGACTTAGGTGCCAGAGACTTAGGATTTCACTGCTTGAACTTTAGTAGCACAGATTTTCATCCTTATTTATACTTTACAGAAAAGAGATCCTACAGAGAGAAATTAATGCTTGATTTATTTTTTAGAATAAAAGAGAACTCTTGCTCATCCGATCCAGTGCTTCTGTTTAAGTGGGAACAAAGAGATTGTCAGACTCAAGCCTTCATCCAGCACCAAATCTTAAATTATTGGAAGCCTATGTAACAGTCCGGGTTGTTTGTTTTGCAGTGGGATAGAAGATTCCAAAGTAGAGTAGTGATATATTATGTTTATTGTTCTTACCTTTTTCAAATTGGCTGACAAGCCTTAATGGCTTCATTAGTTCTTCAACTTCATAAACTCATATCTGCAAAGGCAGTTTTAGAAAACATAATAAATGCTTATTAACATACATTTACGTGTAACAAATGTAACATACATTTACATTAAAACAAGTTTTAATATAACATCTGACTTTTGATGAATGGCTAAAAATAGAGTAATAAGAACTGTAAGTATGGCCAGGAAGTAGTTGTTTTTCAGCCCTCATAGTAAGTGTTTCATATATTTGTGTTAATTAAAGAGGGAACCAACCCTCAACATTTACAGTATAAAACAAAGCTATTTTTTTAAACCATCAGAGAGATATCAAGAAAGGGAAAAAAAAAACGTAAAAAGCAAGTGAACTTAAATCCTGAATCAATCAAATTTCATTTTTTTCTTTTTTCTTTTATTCCATTGCCATCCTGGGAAACACAGCGCAATTTGGAAAAGCTCATGGAGCATGAAGTTACCGTTCCAAAGAAAACTGCCCCTCCCTTCTCATTTGCACTTAAATATTGCAGAATGGCCTTATATCATACAAGGAGATACTTGTGTAAGTATAAGTTCTTATTGTATAAATACAAGGCTTGATTGCAATTTCCTCTTAGTTGTTCCTCCACAACAATTCCTTCAGAGCCATTGACAAGCTTTCCCTGTGGATTGTGAGGAAGTGAGCAGGGACAAGTACCAGCATGCATATGATAAAATATAACAGATGAAATGCCTGCAAACCCTCGCACTTCTCCATAAGCAAAGCTCCTGCAGTCCTTATTCAGACAAATTCCCACTGAAGCCAATTTACATTTTTCAAGTAAGAGACATTGCTGTACTGGGGTTAAAACAGAAAGGCAGCAGCTTGTGTCTCCGCTCTGAGATTACCAGACAAGAACTTTACCCTTGGTATAATCTCCTGTGCTTCTCTGTGTGATACTGGAAAGAGGATGTGGAAGGAGTTTCTGTGCCAACTCTCCACATGGTGTTTCAGAGTAACTGGGGACTTGAGCTTCAGGAATTTGTGACTACTTTCTTTTTTTAGTAGCAAAATCCAAGTTGGTTTTGCAACTTTTTAAAGCTCAATTAAATTTGAAGCATGTCAGGATTGGATGTGGTTTACTACTGCACTGAGAATGCAGATGACATGCAAATCTGGAAAAAGCAAAGAATTATTTGTTAATTAATACAGAATTCAGAGAAGTGGCATTTTAAATATTGGGCAGAAGCATGGGGCAACATCTATATCACCATCCATATGTTTATGAATGAAAAGGAATACTTAGGAAGGGTGGGAAAGGGCATGGTCAGGCCAGAACTGCTCTGGTGTAATCACACAAAGCCCAATAACTGTAAGGGGCAATAGGGTTGAGAAGTTTTTGACAGGTGACAGAAGGCTTCAGAACAGCTCCCAGGGGAGTGGTGGATCAAGGTCATGACCTGGGGTTCAGAGAAGCAATTTGGTAGTTCTTATACAAACATGACCTTTGTCAGCTGCTCTGTATTCCTGGCTTGCACTAGGTGCAGGGTCCTTGACAGATGCTCTCTTCCCCTTCCAAAACTCTGAGGTTTTGGTCTTTTTTTCACTTCTCATACAGAGAGTTCCTCTGCATCCCACTTCCCAAGCCCTGCTTGACAGAGTCCTCATTGTTAGTAACTTAACTGTATTTCCCCTTACAAGAGGTTATTTTGAAACAGATTTTATTAACTGAAACATGAGCATAATAAGAATTTATGCCATTTTATACATAACTAGAAACTAAGATTTATGTACAGGTGGAAAAATGTGATGCACGTTGGCATTCCTTGAGCAAAAAACTCTTCCAGGAATACTAAAATGTCTTTGGGGTGTTTGGAATATATAGTCTTAAAACAGAAATGTTCAAGGAAGACAAGTTTCAAGGAGTAAGGAACTGACTGGTGAAAAAGAAATATGTGGACAGACCACACACACAAAATTTTATTACCAGCATCATGAAAAGATCAAACACAACACTTCTAATTAATGCAAGTATGGAGGAAAATATACATACAGTGCTAAAATGGTTGTCATACCACATAGATGTTGGTATTATAGTTTTCAATGATGTATGCTGTATCTCAGCTGTATGCTGTATCTCAGCTTTATGCTGAGAAGAAATTCTGTAATGTTGAACTGAGAGCAAATGTGCCAGTCTGCACATTCTGTTTCTCTGATAGTCACCATGGGTACACAGAGATAGAAATTACGATCATGTATAATGATGACAACTTTTTACCATGAATGATATATCCAAAACTTTGTTAATCTTTCATGACATAGGATATTGTCTGATTCTTACAAATCCTAGAATGTTAGAGTGGTTTGGGTTGGAAAGGACCTTCAAAGATCATCTAGTTCAAGCCCCCTGCCATGGACAGGGACATTTTTCATCAGATCAGGTTGCTCAAAGCCCCGTGCAACCTTAACGTGAACGCTTGCAATGATGGGGCATCCACAACTTCTCTGGGTAACTTGTTGCATTGTCTCACTACCTGCATCTTAAAAAAAATTCTTCTTTATGTCCACTCTAAACCTATCCTTATTCCATTTAAAACCGTTACCCCTTGTCCTGTCACTACAAGCCCTGATAAAAAGTCTCTCTCCACCTTTCTTTCTTATAAGACACCTTTAAGTACTGAAAGGTCACAATAAGGTCTCCCTGGAGCCTTCTCTTCTCCAGGTTGAACAACCCCAACTCTCACCTTTCTTCATAGGAGTGTTCCAGCCCTCTCATGATTTTTGTGGCCCTCTTCTGGACACCTGTTGGACTAACAGGTCCATGACTTTCTTATGCTGGGTACCACAGAGCTGGATGCAGTACTCCAGGTTGGGTCTTATGTGAGCAGAGTGGCAGAATTACATCTCTCGGCCTGTTGGCCATGCTTCTTTTGATGCAGCACTGGATATAATTGACTAGCTTTCTGGGCTGCAAATGCATATTGCTGGCTCGTGCAATTTTTAATCCACCAGTATCCCCAAGTCCTCCTCCACAGGGCTGCTTTCAATCCCTTCATAGAATCATGGAATCATAGAGTAGTTTGGATTGGAAGGGACCTTTTAAGGTCACCTAGTGCCTCGGGCTATATTGCTACTGGGGGCTGTTCCAACCCAGGTGCAGGGCCTTGCACGTGGCCTTGTTGAAATTCTTGAGGTTCATATGCACCCACTCCTCAAGCCTGCCAGGGTCCCCATGAATGGCATCCCTTCCCTCAGGTGAATCAACTGCAACACTCAGTTTGCTGTCATCTGTAAATTTGCTGAGGATACACTCAATCCCACTAGCTACGTCACTGATGAACGCATTAAAAAGAATTGGTCCCAGTACGGACCCTCGAGAGACACCGCTAGTTTCCACAGTGACATAAAGCCATTGTAATGGCTTTGGACACTGCCATCTGGCCAATCCCTTATCCATCTAATACTCCATCCATCAAACCCGTATGTCTCCAATTCACAGGCAAGAATGTTGTGGGGGACAGTATCACAGGCCTTACAGAATTCCAAGTAGGTGACATTAGTTGCTCTTTCCTTGTCCACTGACAGAGGCATTCAATCATAGAAGGCCCAATTTACCTTTAGTGAAGCCATGCTGGCTGTCTCTCTAGATAACCTCGCTGTCTTACACATATTTTGACACGTGTTCTGGGAGGATCTGTTCCATGATCTTCCCAGGCACAGAGGGGAGGCTGACAGATCTGTAGTTCCTAAGGTCCTCCTTCTCACACCCTTTAAAAATGGATGTGATGTATCCCTTTTTCCAGTCACTGGGTACGTTGCCTGAGTGCCATGGCTTTTCACATATGGAGGAGAGTGACTTGGCAACTACATCAGCCAATTCCTCAGGACCCTAGGATGTACCTTGTTGGGTCCTGTGACTTGTGTATGTTCAGGTTCCTCAGGTGGACTCGAACCTGATCTTCTCCTACAA